>NC_056626.2:238793944-239093944 GCF_002870075.4 Lactuca sativa
AATAATGAAATAACCAATGGAATGGAATGAGTCATTCCATTCCAATTTCATATGAACTTCACATTATATATTTGTATAAAAATATTAATTGATCTCACCTTTATACGATAAAGAGGAGCAGTAAATATATCATTTAATATGAAGGAATCATTGTCATCCACTTCCGCCTCTTTTGGAATCTGAGAAAAACATCAAAATATGTATCTCATTTTCCATAAAGATAAACACAATAACAACATGACTCATATATGTCTATGGTTTTGGAGTCAGAGGGAGTACTGAAAACATATATATTGCTAATAACAAATTCCATTTGACACAACCCACTAAATAATCTTATCAGAGAATTGATGTCTCTAGTAACCTGATTATTCAACAAATAAGTCGATTAGGTGATGAATCTCTAGATCTTCATAGCAAGTTATAGAGGTAATAAGTTTTTACTCAAAATTGATAGATTTACCTGTGGTGATGATTTCTTTGGTGTTCAATCATCCTTCTTAATTTTGGTCCAAGTTGGACCGTTTTACCCTCGGTACCTGGAGATTCAATGTAATCATGTGTGTGTGTGTATACCTACATATATATTGTCATTTTGAATAGCACACACGAAAAAGTAACATGAACTACCTTGTGTTACTGTCAAAGAAACTAGCTGTAACAACCCGAAATTCCATATCACTTCTTGTATCACAACTTGTAATCCGATCCTATCAACCAAACGTTATTTCCAATTTCACCATTTTATTAAAGTCATTAGTTTTTATTGACCTAAAATGACTTAATGGGTGTCTTAATACATTAGAAATCATTTTAAACACCTAACTTTGGTGATCAGAATATTTCTAGAAATTACCATATCGGGTTACAGTAACTCAATCGGGTACGACCAAAAACCTCATTTAGCGTCGGTATCGGGTAGAATTCTATCGTGTCCAATTCCCGAACATTATATAAACATGTTTAAGAATCCATTTGAAGCCTTTGGCCAAATTTTCACTAAACTCTTACAACCTCTCTCCTCCAAGCTAGAATTAAGGTCAAAATCACAAGTTTAAGGCTTCAAATCTTTAAGGTAACCTCTCTAACATGTTATTCATCATCTTTAGCCTTCAAATTGATGAATTAATTGAGTTTTGGGTTCAAGAACATGAGTTTACGGCCAAGGAGCAAGCTTGGGCCGTAAACTCCATTTTATGGGGTTTTAAGCTCTTAAACTCCTTCCAAAACTCAATTAGACTCTAGATATGGCTAAGGGACTTTAAAATATGGACTATAATCAATTAAAACTTGAACTTTGTGAAGTTTGAAGGAGTTTACGGCCAAGGAGCATTCTTGGGCCGTAAACTCATGAAACTAGGGTTTTCATGCCTTTAAACCCTTCCAAATCACTTCTAAGGCTTAGATATGAATTATAGGACCTTGGATATAGTATTTGGACACTTGAATCATAACATTTGAAGGACTTATGTGAGTTTATGGCCAAGGGGAGTGCTTGGGCTGTAAACTCCCTAAAACAAGGCATAAAATCAATTCTATAGTGTTAGAAAGCCATCCAACACCACCAAAAGCCTTGGAATAAATCAAGGGACCAACCAAAAATAGTTTAAGGGACTTAAACACAACCTTTGTGGGTTTTCTAAGAATTTACGGCCAAGGCTTGTTCTTGGGCCGTAAACTCCAAAATTTTTGGTGTTAGAATGCAAACTAATCACCCCTAAAGCCTTTAGATGAATTTTAGAAGCCCTTCTATGCAAGTTTTAGACCTTGAAACACATTATATCATCCTATATAAGAGTTTACCGCCATGAAGAGGGTCTCATGGGCCGTAAACTCCATAGCAACCCTCAAATGTCCCATAAAACTCATGATAGGTCTTGGAATAATCCTATTAATCACATGTGATTTGTTTTGACAACATTTAACATCATTTTTGTGAAGATTAAGGAGTTTACGGCCAGGAGCCTATATTAGGCCGTAAACTCCCATCAAATAATCATTTTGATGATTTAAATTCATTCCAAGTGTTCCAATGCATTTTAGATAATCCTTTCTAGCAATCCCCATGTCCATTTAAGCCCTTAGATCATCAAAACCACACCAACATGAGTTTACGGCCGTAAACTCATGTGTGGGTGTGTATTATGGTTGTAAACTCATTTAAATGTTTACTTATGGAGAGTAAACTCAAGTCCTAAGTCCCTTGTGCCTTTACACGTCCTTAAACGCCACCCGGGTCACTCCAAACGCTCATTTTAAGGTGTTTAACCTCATTGGAGTGTAATGTTCCATATGATTAGTGAATGTATCCCTAATTGTATATATATGGACATTATTTCATTTTACATAGGGTCATCACGAGTAATCAAACCCCGAACCAACGTCTAGCATTCAAAACCGACACGTTTCCGAGTCCGGTGAGTTCATACCCCTACCTTTTTCACTGTTTTTCACTGTTTTCAGGGGGGAACACAAGCAAAGTACAAGGGTTTTCTTGTACTCAAAACTTATTTTTCGTGTGTGTGTTTCACTTTTCTTATGCTTTTAATACTGATATACATAACTGATAACCAGTAGATCATATAGTTCACTTAACATTTATTTGTGAAATGGATTTTATAAACGGTTATGTTTTATATATTTCACAAATGGTTTTCACATTTTATCAGTTAAAAGCGTGACATTATAACACATGAACAATATAGTTCGTACACTGTTTTGTCCTCGGTAACATTCCACAAAGACACGCGAATGGAGGATTATCCTGTTATTACTAGTAAATTTGTTATTCCGTATGATTGGAGACACGTCCTCGGCGAACACTCCACAGAGATACGCGAGTGGAGGATTACACGCGTAACCAGAATCTCTGGGATTTAGAGAGCGTGACTTGAGTGTATAGATCTATACGAGGCTGACTACCCCACACCTGGCTGCTAGCTACAGCCGAACCAAAATGGTTCAAGGGTGACGAAAGTCATAAGGATTGTGGACTACTTATTGCACTGGTGGTGTCATTTCCTTATCCCGATGGTTCGAGAGAATCGAATCCATCTTTGAAATTTGTGCCTGTGATGAGTCCGATAAGGTCAAGTTCGCAGCTTGTACCTTCCTTGATAAAGCATTGACTTGGTGGAATGGCCGAGTCAAATCCTTAACTCTTGCCATAGCCAATGCCATGGGCTGGGAGACTATGAAAGAACTCCTCCTCGCCGAATATTGTCCCAGAGGCGAAATGCAGAAGTTAGAGCACGAGCTCTGGAACCTAAAGATGAAAAGTTCCGACATTGCTGCTTACACTTCCCGATTTGACGATCTTGCCCTTCTCTGCCCTGGACTAGTCACTCCTGAAAGCAAAAAGATCGAGAGGTTTATTTGGGGGTTAACCAATCCGACCAAAGGTCATGTTTTAGCTGCTCGCCCAGACACTTATGACAGTGCTAAAACTCTAGCCCAAGCTATAATTCATCACAGTGATGATATTGAGGAAGCCACCACTGCTACCCCTGAGTCGACCAAAAGCAGTGGCGAGAAAAGAAAATTCTGGAAGAAAAAGAAGGGTCAATCTTCCCAAGGCTCCTCCAAAAGACAACAAACAGTAGTAGTTCATGCTGCTACTACTCCCGTAGCTGCTGCTTCTGTTGTGGGATCCACAACACCAACTCCTACCAACCGATATGTTGGTAACCTCCCTCTATGTGAAAAATGCAAGTATCACCACAACCCGGGTCCCTGTCGAGAACTATCCTGTACCAATTGTGGTAAGAAGGGGCACACTTTTCGGTACTGCAAAGCTCCGACTCAATCAACGAATCAGTCTTCTGGAACAGGCGATGGTCAAGCCTGTTATAACTGTGGTGAAGCCGGGCACTTTAAAAGGAACTACCCAAAGAAGAATGTTGCTGGCAACACAGGAAGGGTCCTTGCTATGGGACGAGAAGAAGCAGTTGCCGATCCCAATGTTGTCTCGGGTACGTTTCTTCTCGACAACTCGTATGCTAATATTCTTTTTGATTCGGGCGCTGAAAGAAGTTTTATTAGCCATGCATTCAAACATAACCTAAAACATGATTCCCAACCTCTAACCGAAATATTTACCGTCAAAATGGCAAACGGAGAGAAAGAGAGTGCGAGTGAAGTATTCGTAAATTGCATTCTCACCTTAAACGACCATTCATTTCCTATCGATCTTATGCCCGTATCCATAAAGAGCTTTGATGTTATTATTGGCATGGATTGGTTGAGTCCCAATCATGCAGATATCCTTTGCTTCGAAAAAGCCATCCGTCTTAACCTTCCTTTGGGTCAAACTTTAGTGATCTATGGCGATAAACTCGGTTCCAACCTTCATATCATTTCCTGCATCAAAGCTTAGAAACTCCTTCGAAAGAAGTGTATTGCATTCTTGGCCCATGTAATCAACGAGAAACAAGAAGTTAAAGACCTCGCGAGCATCCCCGAGGTCTTTAATTTTCCTGATGTGTTTCCCGAAGAGCTTCCAGGAATTCCTCCCGAACGTCAGGTCGAGTTCCGTATAGACCTAATTCCTGGGGCTACTCCTGTAGCGAAGTCTCCGTATCGCTTAGCTCCAGCAGAGATGCAGGAGTTATCCAGTCAACTTAATGAGTTGCTTAACAAAGGATTCATTAGACCGAGTTCCTCACCCTGGGGAGCTCCGGTTTTGTTTGTCAAGAAGGATGGATCCTTTCGTATGTGCATTGATTATCGTGAGCTAAACAAGTTGACTGTCAAAAACCGATATCCTCTTCCTCGAATAGATGACCTTTTTGATCAACTCCAGGGAGCCAGTTACTTCTCTAAGATAGACCTTCGGTCAGGGTACCATCAGTTGCGAGTTCATGAAAGTGATGTGCCCAAAACAGCTTTCAGGACTCGATATGGACACTACGAGTTCGTAGTGATGCCCTTCGGTTTAACCAACACACCGGCAGTGTTTATGGATCTGATGAACCGGGTGTGTCGTCCTTATTTGGATAAATTTGTCATAGTATTCATCGATGACATACTCGTCTATTCCCGAAGTGAAGAAGACCACAAACAACACTTGAGGTTAGTGTTGGAGACCCTGCAATCCGAGAAGTTATACGCGATGTTTTCAAAATGTGAGTTTTGGATACGGAAGGTAACTTTCCTTGGGCATGTGATAAGTGAGGAGGGTATTTATGTTGATCCTTCCAAGATTAAAGCAATAGAGAATTGGTCAGCACCGAAGACACCCACAGAAATCCGACAATTCTTGGGTCTCGCTGGCTATTATCGAAGGTTCATCCAAAACTTTTCCCGAATCGCCAAACCTCTAACCACTCTAACACAGAAAGGTGTACCCTTTTGTTGGAGTGATAAACAAGAGACCGCATTTCAGACGTTGAAGAAACCTCTGTGTAGCGCGCCTGTCCTATCCCTACCCGAAGGGACAGAGGACTTTGTTGTCTACTGCGATGCGTCTACTCACGGTTTAGGCTGTGTACTTATGCAGGGAGGAAAAGTGATTGCTTATGCCTCTAGACAGTTGAAAACACACGAGGTCAACTATACCACACACGACTTGGAGTTAGGAGTCGTAGTTTTTGCAGTGAAGATTTGGAGGCATTACCTTTACGGAACCAAGTGCACGATCTTTACTGATCATAAGAGCCTGCAACATATTTTCGACCAAAAAGACCTGAACATGAGACAAAGGCGATGGGTAGAACTACTCAGTGATTATGAGTGTGAAATCCACTACCATCCCGGCAAAGCCAATGTGGTAGCAGACGCCCTTAGTCGAAAGGAGAGTACCAACAACAGAGTGAAGAGTCAGTCGATAACCATCCAATCCAACCTACCCATGCAAATCCGAGAAGCTCAGTTAGAAGCCCTGAAACCTGAGAACATGACAACTGAAGCTTTGAGAGGAATGGAAAAGAAACTTGAGATCAGAAGTGACGGAGTCCATTGTTTTATGGATCGAATCTGGATTCCCAAGTCCGGAAGATTTAGAGAGTTAGTCATGGAGGAAGCACATAGAACCAGATACTCTGTTCACCCGGGCTCTGACAAGATGTACTTAGATCTCAAGAAGCAATATTGGTGGCCAAATATGAAGGCTGAGATAGCTTCATATGTGGGCAAGTGTTTGACTTGCGCCAAGGTAAAAGTTGAACATCAGAAACCTTCGGTTCTGCTCCAGCAACCTGAGATACCTGAATGGAAATGGGAGATGATCACCATAGATTTCATCACCAAACTACCCAAGTGCTTGAATGGGTATGATACCATTTGGGTGATTGTCGATCGTTTGACAAAATCAGCTCACTTCGTGCCAATTAAAGAATCATACAAGATGGAAAGACTCGCACGGATATATATTCAAGAGGTAGTCCGACTACACGGCGTACCTACATCCATTATCTCTGATCGAGATAGCAGGTTTACTTCCCGCTTTTGGCAGTCTCTTCAGAAAGCCCTTGGAACCCAACTAGACATGAGCACGGCATACCATCCTCAGACTGACGGTCAAAGCGAGAGAACAATCCAAACTCTGGAGGACATGCTAAGGGCATGTGTCATTGACTTTGGAAAGTCATGGGACGCACATCTACCATTGATCGAATTCTCATACAACAACAGTTACCACACCAGCATTAGGGCTGCCCCATTCGAAGCTCTATACGGTCGCAAGTGCAGAACCCCTCTGTGTTGGGCCGAGGTAGGAGATACACAGTTAGCCAAGAGTCGAGTCCCCGACAGTGCACTTACCGGTCCTGAAATCATCCGTGAAACCACTGAGAAAATTATCCAAATCCGTGAACGACTAAAGGCCTCATGTGATCGTCAGAAGAGTTACGCTGATAATCGTCGGAAACCACTAGAATTCCAGGTTGGGGACCGTGTTCTGTTGAAGGTCTCGCCCTGGAAAGGCACTGTACGCTTTGGTAAACGTGGAAAACTTAATCCAAGATACATTGGACCATTTGAAATCATCGCCAGAGTTGGTCCGGTAGCCTATAAACTTCAGTTACCTCACGAACTTAGTAACATTCACCCAGTATTTCATGTTTCAAACCTCAAGAAGTGCCTATCCGATGAAACCCTAGTGATTCCGTTAGACGAGATTGAGGTCGATGAAAACCTCAACTTTGTGGAGGAACCAATCGAAATCATGGATCGAGAAGTCAAGCGTACGAAACAGAGTCTCATTCCGTTGGTGAAGGTTCGTTGGAATGCCAAGCGGGGACCGGAGTTCACTTGGGAGCGAGAAGACTCGATTAAACAAAAATATCCACAACTCTTTCTAGGTCAATGAATTGTATGTTATCTTATTTCTTGTCTTGAATTTCGGGACGAAATTCCCTCTAACGGGGGGATAATGTAACAACCCGAAATTTCATATCACTTCTTGTATCACAACTTGTAATCCGATCCTATCAACCAAACGTTATTTCGAATTTCACCATTTTATTAAATTCATTAGTTTTTATTGACCTAAAATGACTTAATGGGTGTCTTAATACATTAGAAATCATTTTAAGCACCTAACTTTGGTGATCGGAATATTTCTAGAAATTACCATATCGGGATACGGTAACTCAATCGGGTACGACCAAAAACCTCATTTAGCGTCGGTATCGGGTAGAATTCTATCGTGTCCAATTCCCGAACATTATATAAACATGTTTAAGACTCCATTTGAAGCCTTTGGCCAAATTTTCACTAAACTCTTACAACCTCTCTCCTCCAAGCTAGAATTAAGGTCAAAATCACAAGTTTAAGGCTTCAAATCTTTAAGGTAACCTCTCTAACATGTTATTCATCATCTTTAGCGTTCAAATTGATGAATTAATTGAGTTTTGGGGTCAAGAACATGAGTTTACGGCCAAGGAGCAAGCTTGGGCCGTAAACTCCATTTTATGGGGTTTTAAGCTCTTAAACTCCTTCCAAAACTCAATTGGACTCTAGATATGGATAAGGGACTTTAAGATATGGACTCTAATCAATTAAAACTTGAACTTTGTGAAGTTTGAAGGAGTTTACGGCCAAGGAGCATTCTTGGGCCGTAAACTCATTAAACTAGGGTTTTCATGCCTTTAAACCCTTCCAAATCACTTCTAACGCTTAGATATGAATTATAGGACCTTGGATATAGTATTTGGACACTTGAATCATAACATTTGAAGGAATTATGTGAGTTTACGGCCAAGGGGAGTGCTTGGGCCGTAAACTCCCTAAAACAAGGCATAAAATCAATTCTAAAGTGTTAGAAAGCCATCCAACACCACCAAAAGCCTTGGAATAATTCAAGGGACCAACCAAAAATAGTTTAAGGGACTTAAACACAACCTTTGTGGGTTTTCTAAGAGTTTACGGCCAAGGCTTGTTCTTGGGCCGTAAACTCCAAAATTTTTGGTGTTAGAATGCAAACTAATCACCCCTAAAGCCTTTAGATGAATTTTAGAAGCCCTTCTATGCAAGTTTTAGACCTTGAAACACATTATATCATCCTATATAAGAGTTTACGGCCATGAAGAGGGTCTCATGGGCCGTAAACTCCATAGCAACCCTCAAATGTCCCATAAAACTCATGATAGGTCTTGGAATAATCCTATTAATCACATGTGATTTGTTTTGACAACATTTAACACCATTTTTGTGAAGATTAAGGAGTTTACGGCCAGGAGCCTATATTAGGCCGTAAACTCCCATAAAATAATCATTTTGATGATTTAAATTCATTCCAAGTGTTCCAATGCATTTTAGATAATCCATTCTAGCAATCCCCATGTCCATTTAAGCCCTTAGATCATCAAAACCACACCAACATGAGTTTACGGCCGTAAACTCATGTGTGGGTGTGTATTATGGTTGTAAACTCATTTAAATGTTTACTTATGGAGAGTAAACTCAAGTCCCAAGTCCCTTGTGCCTTTACACGTCCTTAAACGCCACCCGGGTCACTCCAAACGCTCATTTTAAGGTGTTTAACCTCATTGGAGTGTAATGTTCCATATGATTAGTGAATGTATCCCTAATTGTATATATACGGACATTATTTCATCTTACATAGGGTCATCGCGAGTAATCAAACCCCGAACCAACGTCTAGCATTCAAAACCGACACGTTTCCGAGTCCGGTGAGTTCATACCCCTACCTTTTTCACTGTTTTTCGCTGTTTTTAGGGGGAACACAAGCAAAGTACAAGGGTTTTCTTGTACTCAAAACTTATTTTTCGTGTGTGTGTTTCACTTTTCTTATGCTTTTAATACTGATATACATAACTGATAACCAGTAGATCATATAGTTCACTTAACATTTATTTGTGAAATGGATTTTATAAACGGTTATGTTTTATATATTTCACAAATGGTTTTCACATTTTATCAGTTAAAAGCGTGACATTATAACACATGAACAATATAGTTCGTACACTGTTTTGTCCTCGGTAACATTCCACAGAGATACGCGAATGGAGGATTATCCTGTTATTACTAGTAAATTTGTTATTCCGTATGATTGGAGACACGTCCTCGGCGAACACTCCACAGAGATACGCGAGTGGAGGACTACACCCGTAACCAGAATCTCTGGGATTTAGAGAGCGTGACTTGAGTGTATAGATCTATACGGGGCTGACTATCCCACACCTGGCTGCTAGCTACAGCCGAACCAAAATGGTTCAAGGGTGACGAAAGTCATAAGGATTGTGGACTACTTATTGCCACAGGGCTGTGGACTACTTATTGCCACAGGTTCAGTCTTTAGTATGGTTATGGAACTCGCAACTAGGATAACAGAGATTTACTAATAGTAATAAAGAATCACATACTACATTTTACAGATAACCAAGATTCAGATTACATCTTTTACATCTTTTACATATGATAACCAACCTTCAGGAAGGTATGGGACCTTCCTGGGAAATCTTGTACACAAACAGGTCTAACAGAATACATCTTTTACATTAAAAGCAAACATACAGGAAAGCATGGGGCATTCCTGGGTAACCTACACATAAACAGACAAGAGTAATCAACTGAATAACATTACATCTTTTACAATAACTACACTTCAGGAAAGTATGGGACTTTCCTGGGAATTTACTGATACATTAAAGACATAAGACAATGTACAGAATAACTAAATCATACATTACTCTTATAAAACAATAACCAACTTTTAAGAAAATATGGGATTTTCTTGGTGTGTTACATTTTCAGATACAGAAAGGAAACATAAACATTTTCACAAAACAAAACTGCTTATGAACTCACCAGCGTTATGCTGATTTTCAAATTGCTTGTGTTCTCAGGTCAACGATAGTACAGGTACCTGAAGACTTACTTGATTAAGGATCGTGTGCGTGCAAGGCTCTTTCATTTTGGTTATATCTATATTATGTATCACAACTGTATAGACTATGTCTTTTGAAACAAATTGTAAAACTTTTAATATGTAATGTAATGTTTGTTTCACTTTACTTACTATGTACATTGGATTTGATACTCAACGTGGAGTCAACCCCGGAAATGTTTCCGCCTTCGGTTTTCGGGGTGTGACACCAGCAGTAATGCTCTGATTAGCAACTCCAAGTTTGTACTCAGCTGAACCTCTAACTTGTTCTTTAACTAATTTAACCTTACATCAAAACATTTTTAATGAGTTGAAATGTACTTTTAAAGAAGACATGTTAACCTAAAAGATTCCCAAGTAGTGATGTGAATGTGAGGTGAACATTTCATTTCTAACCGAAGAACAAATACCTCCTTCTTCTGACCAATTCTGTGAGATCTAGCTTGTGCTTGCAAATCAACCTAACCACACACATGCACATAAAACCATTAAGAATAAGTGAAAAATCAAATTACTACCAAAATATAATTCTTTTTTTTTTAAGTGTATATGTATTTAATTATTGCCTGTGGGTTCCAGTCCGTGTAAAAAATGATAATTGTATCAGCAGCTTGAAGATTGACTCCAACGACTCCAACAGTATACTATGAAATAAAAAAGGTTGTATAGAAAAATAAATGAAATTAAAAAAATAGAATAGAACCAAAATGTTGATTACCTGAGATGGAATATGAAAAATGGAGATCCATGTTTGTTAAACTGGTCAATTAAGGAGCCACGATCACCACCACTTGTATGCCCATCTAGGGCAAAGGTACATGTATTGTTTATAATATAAATAATCCTCCATCACACCAAGCAGCCTAGTCAATAAAAGCATCTAAACAAAAAATGATAACTGATATTACAAGTTAACTGACATATTACAAGTTTTTCAATTCTATAAACAAAAAGATAATTACAAAGGGAAAATTAAGGTAAATTACTCGACTCGAAAAAATTCAGTGGGAATATAATATTATACCCAATGATCTGTAGCTTTTAGCTTGGGTAGTAGTCGATCTAACATCTCAAACTTGCCTCCACTCCTTTGACTTGTAACACTGTCTTTCTGATTGGGTCCAAATGATGAGATGTCATTGCAGCATCCACCAGCTCCAAAATACTGGACAAAGGATTCGACTCTTATAAATAATAGTTTTGACTCTTGACTTGAGTACAATTTGTTAAATATTACCTCTGGTAACCAGTTTGGAGCCCAAGCTTTAGTATCATGCCAGAGACAACAAGCCTAGCAAGGGGATCAAGAAACCTCACCCCAAGAATAGATCCACCTGAATCATGAATGAACGAATGCATACCCATTTTAATATGTCAAATCAAGTGCTTAATGTTTCTTACTAACCCTACAAGAGCAACAAGTGATGAATAACCATCTGCACGATGATGCCATGAATTTGCTTTCATCAATCCATTGTCAGGCCTTTCTCCTGCCCTCTTTGTTATCCAGTATAACCTGCATTGCATCCATAAACCCATACAAAACTGAAAACATCTCTCAAGGGATCTCATCTATGGGTCTTTAGAATTAGAGTACAAGTACAAACCCTTCTTTAACAGCAATTACAAGCTAGCACAGGATGATTCATGTCAATCCCATGATCATGCCCATGCCCATGCCCATGCCCCCCACCTACATGATGATCAGAAGCTGCTAACAGTACCCACCACAAAGATTTGCAGTAGAGTTGCACATTCCTCTTCAGTTACAATTTGCAATTCCAAACACTCCTGCATATCGGAATCAATGGCATCACAGTCGGCTTTAGCATCTCTCAAGGCAACAGAAAGAAGCTCCTTGTTCCTCTCAGCTGATGCAAGACTATCACTGACCCTTTCTGCAGTCTCAAAATCCTCAGACTCCACAGCTTCCTCCAGCTCCTTCTCCATTTCACCAACATGTATAGAAGCTGTTATAGAAGCTGTAATATCCAAGTAGAGTATTAAACAGAACATAAATTAAACTACACCAACATGTATAGATAAGTTTACTCACTTGAACATACCTTGGTGAAGTAACCAGCCAACAAAGCACTATGGGAACGAGTTGGCTCCAGGAATAAGAAAAGTAGATCGATTAGCTGAACGTTTTGGGTCTGAAGAAGGAAATCATGTGAGAGAGTGTCATAAAGAATATATTTATGTAAAGATAGGGAAGAGTGCTCAGATCGCCAATTACTCATTCTCTTCCATCTGATCCCTAAATCTTTTAATCTCTTGTGAAACTATCTCATGCAAAGGAACAAAATGAATAATAGCTCTGTTATTTAGAACTCTTCAGCTATCTTTAACTTTCTACAATGCAAGAACAAAAGTGTAATAATTATAAAAAAGTTAACAACAAACACTGAGAGGGAGTTCATCATTGTCCCTTTCAATGATTTAGTCCTTAAAAATAACATTGTTTATGACTTTTTGTTTAGTCTTATCATACAGGAACATATGTAATTTTTAAGAATGTATTGATCTTTACAAAATCAGTGGATCCAAAACAGGCTTCAAATGACCATGAACTGCAAACCCGCAAATTGTGAAAATAAAGTGCAATCTGAACTAAATCTTATTGTCATATAAGTCAGATATGAAAAAAAAGTATTGCATCTGCACATAATGAGATGTCAATAAGAGAAGCATTTAGAGGAAAATGTGCCTAAAGCTACACAAACCTGTCCTGATTTCCCTAAACAACATGGTTGACGTATGTATCACTACTTGAACTCCAGCACATGAAAACCAATTGAGTCGATCAGCCGTTACAATTTCTTGTCAATGTCTGGACAACAAAAAACACATTTTAGATGGAATTTACGACCAAAGTGGCAAGCATGCATCAAATACCAAAGTTTTAAAATTCACACACATCTTTACATGTTTAACCGTTTTAAGCTTGAAAGTGACATAAAATCTATAATTCTGGGATAAAAATAAGCATTTAAATATATTCAGTGGTATTAATTTTATTCAGTGAATAAAGATACAAAATAATCATATTAAAATCATCAAGTATTAATATTTTATCATAATCCATGAACATAAAGAAGGTATCACTTTAGGGAAAAAAAATTACAAATCTAAAATAAAATATGAGAATCTTGGAGACAAACACTAACCATCACTTCTTTATAACGATGGCATTTGCAAATACATTTTTTCCAAAAAAAAAAGGAAGTAAATACCTTTGTGGAGCATTCTTCCAGGGACGTAGGTAATAATAGCAAGGGTCGTCACCAAAAAGATAAATACATGCCTTTAGTCAATCCAATTGATCAAATATATTCATCTTTTTTCTCCAATTAAAGAAGCGTTTCAGCATGACATGTACTGTAAGTAATCTATCACCAAACGTTTTTAGTCAAATGTCACTGTTGTTTGTCAAATTTTACTATTCAGATAACAATAACTTTTAATTTTTCATAATTAATATAATTAAGAACATAAGGGGATAAAACAAAGGAAAAAAAAAAAAAAAAGAAGACGAATAACATGAAGGATTACCAGGTGAATTCAATGTAATCTGATCACGGCCTACCTAGTCTTTATTCACTTATTTGTTGGTTCCGACAAGCATATTCTCTAGAATTGGGGATAATTTTGAGCATAAATAAATGTAAAGAACTTACGGTTCTTATAAGAGTTATGATTTCCCTTCTTTACCAAGTTCTCTATAATTTTGGGCATAAAAACGTTTTCCCTAGTACAAACAGCAGTGCAGAGAAGATGACCAGTCCCTCTAAATCCTTTCACTACTGTATATGTACTTGAAAACACATAATATACGATATACATAGGTATACACCTGGATATAAGTGTAATAGGTATAATAGCTAAAGACATGAGTAAACAAGAATCACGTAAAACCTAATTGAAGAAAAACATAATTCAAAGTCAAACTCACCTAACCTAGTAACAAGTGTGTAGCAAGGGGCTTCCACCATGAAACAATCACTTAGATTTCGCACCTGAAATTATCGTTTTGTAGCGACGGTTAAATGAGAAGGAGGTGGGCTTAGAAGTGTATCTAAAGGGCTGAAGCACGCATCACTCCCATCTTCGTTAAAGGTCTGTTTTTGGTAGCTTCGATTGACGGTTGATGAGTCGTACTTGTCGATCAGTGCTACAATCGACATTCACAGAGGGGTGGTGACGAGGGAGAAGAAGGTGGGGGTTTAAAAAATTTGGGGATTGCATTTTCCCTCTAGGAGACGCGCGTTTCTTAAAAAATATATATATATAAAACGACATTCACAGACGACGCACATTTTAGATAAAGTGTCCTCCGTGTTTTTATTTTTTTTACATGAGACACTTGTTTAAGGGCACGCAATAATGCGTGACCTAAATCCTTAAATTTTTTGAAGAGATGATACTTTTTTAATGTCACTCTCTTTTGCGTAACGTAAATCAATGAGTGTCGTGGTTCGCGTATCATAAAAGGGTCTTTTTCTTGTAGTGTATCCTCTTTACCACGAGGTGTCCTTCTACTTGATGTCTTATGAAGTGTTAATTGATGTCGATATGCCTAGATCTACCATGATCTCTCGGTTCCTTGGTTAAGGCAAACGCCCCTTCATTATCATGAAAAATCTCCACAAGCTCCTTTATGGTTGGTATGACACCAAGGTCTACGATGATGTTTTTCAACCATATCGCCTCCTTCGATGCTTCTCTCGCTAGTATGTACTCTGATTCACACGTTGAATCAACTACCATCTCCCTGCTTGGAATTTTTCCATGATACTGCTCCTCCATTCAGGGTAAACACCCAGCCTGACTGAGAGCGGAAATTATATCTATCGGTTTGAAAGTTGGCATCACTATACCCTGTTACTCTCAAGTCATCACTCCCACCGAGGATAACGATCCAGTCTTTAGTTCTCCGCAGGTACTTAAGAATGTTCTTAACCGTAGTCCAATGAGCTTTACCAAGATTTCCTTGATATTTGTTGACCATGCTTAAAGCAAAGGCCACATCAGCGTGAGTACAAGTCATAGCATACATGATCGAGCCAATTACGGAAGCATATGGTATTCGACTCATCTCTACTATCTCAGCCTCTATACTCGAACTCTGAGTATTGCTCAGTTTGGCATGGCCTTGGATACGTAAGTCACCTTTCTTGGAGTTCTCCATGCTAAAAATGCTTCAACAGCCTGTCCAGGTAGGTACTGTAACTAAGTCGTATTAGACTATTTTACTCTAGTTTCTCAATATCCTTATCCCTAGGATGTAACCAGCTTCCCCAAGGTCCTTCATAGCGAAACACTTCCCAAACCAAGACTTAACCTCCTATAATGTTGGGAAGTCGTTTCCTATGAGCAGTATGCCATCTACATACAATACCAGAAAGCTTGGTATACTCCTACTAGCTTTGACATATACACATGACTCATCCTTGCTTCTCGAAAATCCAAACTCTTTGACTTTCTCATCGAAACAAAGATTTCATCTGCGAGATACTTGTTTCAATCCATAGATGGATTTTTCAAGTTTACACACTCTATTAGGATACTTTGCATTGAAAAAACCCTCTAGATGATGCATGTAAACATCTTCAGCCAACTTTCTACTAAGGAAAGCGGTTTTGACATCCATTTGCATTATTTCATAGCCATGAAATGCAGCTATGGCTAGCCTAACCCTTATAGATTTAATCTTCGCTACTGGTGAGCAGGTCTGATAATATTCAACTCCATGAGTTTGAGTAAAGACCTTCGCAACCAGTCGCCCCTTATATGTGTGTACTTTCCCATCCATGTCGGTCTTCTTCTTGAAGATACATTTGCACCCGAATGTCTTACGACCCGATACATTGTCAATGAAGTTCCAAACTTGATTGTCATACATGGACTGAATCTCGTTGTCCATAGCCTCTTTCCATTTTGTAGACTTGGGGCCTACCATGGCTTCCTTGTGGTTGTTAGGTTCATCCAGTTTTACTAGTGTGCCATCACTGATAAATGTATCACCTTTAGCTGTTATATGAAAACCATATAACATAGGTTGAACACTAACTCTATTGGAATACCTCAGAGGTACGGACTCGTCAATTGGTTTAACCGGAGTTTTCTCCTCATGTTGAGTGCTGGTGTTTGAGGTTCCTTCACCGCTTAAATCTTGAAGCTCTTCAAGGTCAATTTGCCTCCCACTGTCCCTTGGCATATGAGTTCTCTCTAACGAAATACGACGAAGACAACATTGTCACTCGGTCTATAGAAGACATATGTAAAGGACTTTTGTGGGTAGCCGATGAAAATACATCGCTCACTCCGAGGTTTAAGCTTTTCATGAGTTTCTTTTCTCACAAAATCCTCGCAACCCCAAACTATGATGTGGTATAATGAGGGAACATTTCATGTCCACATCTCGTGAGGTGTTTTGGAAACCTTTTTGGTAGGGACTAGATTAAGGATATGGGCGGCAGTCTCTAAGGCATACCCCCATAATGAGATAGGTAACAAAGCTCGACTCATCATGGAAGGAACCATGTATAGCAAGGTTTGATTGCACCTTTTAGCCACACCATTAATCTGTGGTGTCCTAGGTGGCGTTAATTGTGAAACAATTCCACATTCCTTAAGATAGGCTAGAAACTCGATATTAAGATTCTCTCCTCCACGATCGGATCGTAGCATCTTTATCTTCTTATCCAATTGATTCTCCACTTCCTGCTTAAACTATTTGAAATTTTCAAATGTTTCTGACTTATGCTTGATTAAGTAGATATAGCCATATCTACTGTAATCATCAGTGAAAGTCACATAGAAATGGTTAGCATCCCTTGTGGTGGTTCTGGATGGTCCACACACATCAGTGTGTATGAGATCCAACAGACCTTCACCCTTTCACAAGTACCAGTGAAGGGTGACTTGATCATCATTCCAAGTAACCAAGATTCACAAGTGTCATCCGACTTCAAGTCGAATGACTCCAAGACTCCATCCTTTTGAAGTTAGGCTATGTGCTTCTTGTTGACATGTCCAAGACGAGAATGCCACAAGCACGCCTTCTCCAAAACATTGGACGAATCAATATTCAACACATTATTTCCTAGGTTATCTAGAAAAATCACCATTTCATATATACCATTGCAAGGTAATGCTTCAGAATAAAACACACAATTATAATAAGCATTAATACCACCAATTTCATTATTAAAAAAAGGGTAAAACCTATTTTACACAAACTGTGAAAGGAAATAATATTTCTTGCCATATCGGTCGGGTCACGACAATTATTCAAATCTAAACTTAAACCATTACTAAGAAATAAAGAACAAACTCCAATCTTGGTTACAAACGATACTTTCCTATTTCCCATGATTAAGTTTATCTTAGCATGCTCCACATCCCTACTTTCTTTTAGTCCCTACACATCAGAAGAAAAGTGAAATCCACAACATGTATCAAGGACCCTAGAATTAGCATGTGATGAGTTATTATATTGAATAGTTAAATACATGCGAAGAAGGGCTTGATCTTGGCATTCTTTATGTCCTACAAGTACTTGGGGCAACTTGATTTCCAGTGCCCTTTTTCATGACAGTGGAAGCACTCTGCATCCTTTGGATTGGTCGAGGGATTAGTAGAACCAGATTTGGTCCCACTTGAAGTGGATCTATCAAGAGACTTTCTTTTGCAGCTCTTCTGGGGAGCCTTCCTCTTCTTTCCCTTCCCATGTCTGATTGCAAGAACAGGGGCAGAAGCAGTAGTAGTAGCAGTAGACACAACCAACTTGCCTTTCCAGTTGCTTTCTCCTGTTCTTGAAAGGCTTTGAAGCTTGCTAAGAGTGACATCCTCCTTGTTCATATGATAGGTCATACGAAACCGATTGTAACAAGAAGGTAAAGAGTGTAGAATTATGTTTATGGCCAACTCTTCATCAAAATTGACATTCACTTTTAGCAAGTGGTACACATATCGCTGCATCATTTGCATGTGTGCCATGATGGATTCTCCATCCTTCATTTTGGTTGTGATCATGGAGGCAATGATCTTATACCACTCCTTCCGAGCACTTTGATGGTATCTTTCCATCAAATCTTGATACATTTCAAAAGGATAGTAGTCCTCATAGGACTTTTATAGCTCAGCTGTCATGGTAGAAATCATTAGACACAACACCTTTGTCACATTCCTCTCATGAGTAGTCTGATCAACGATTTGTTCGGGAGTAGCAGTGGTGACATCAATCTCCTTAAGCTCTTTATCTAGGACATATTCTTTATCCTCATAGTGAATAGCCATTCAGATGTTTCGAATCAATTCATTGAAGTTCAAGCCATCAAAAATGACCCTCCCACATAGGTTCATGACGGAGAAGGAGCTTGAAGGGATTGGGTTGGAAGCATTGTTTGGGATATACATCTGAAAAAGAAGAAGCACAAAGTTTAGATTAGATGATAATCCTTAACATTACATCCAAATGAAATATAAGGCTAGTACCCAACACAATATTCTACAATTGCGAAAAGGGATTCCGTAATCCAATTGTAAAATATTTGAAGGTTGGTAAATGACGATTTACCAATTTCCACCATGAATGGATTATTAAGTTTTAATTGGATTGAAATTCCTAGATCATTTGAGATTCATTGAACTATTCAATGGCATGTTTAAATCTCGATTGTGCCCTTCAAGTTTGTGACTGGGATGTCGAGGATCACAAACAAGGTGTGAATAACCATGCAAATTAGCTTGGTACACTCAATGTTACATATCACCTTATCAATGTGCTGGTTAACCACACATGCTCCATTGATCTACTATTAACATCATGCTACCCTTTGCCACACATTGTCAGTCCCTGATTAGCATGCCGGTTAACCACCCTTCCTCCACTAACGACTTAACAAGGTGCAAAGTGTAATTTCATGGATTAACACCATTTTCACATTTTTCTAAAGTAACTATGATTGGGAATTTATTAATAGTTTAGTTACTTTATATTTATCGTTATACTTTTAATGGGAATTAATATCCTATCCTACCCGTTCGGCTAACGACACTCCACCAGTCAAGGAAGCGGTGGGTGAGAGTGAACACCCATTAAACCACTATTTTATAGGTAGTAACCTTATACACCCCTTATAAACCGGCTTTGTGACTAGTCTTACGCATATATATATATATATATATATATATATATATATATATATATATATATATACATATAGAGAGAGAGAGCTAGGTTCATCTGTTTAAACTAATTATTGTGTTATCGTATGCATAAATGTGGGCCAATCAAAATTAAATAAAAAATTAAATAATTAACTGAATCAATGAGGGTAATTTAGTAATTTGGTAAATCAATTCTATAAATAGTCCCTTTATTTAGGGATCCGTTTCTTATTGACCTTATTAAAATCCACCTCCAGATTTATCAGATCCTTTGTATCATTCAAATTGATCAGTAGGTTCGCTGAAACTGGAATTCCTGTTTCCTCTTCACTTCCGATTAGCCTGTTTCTATTCCCCCTCTGCCCCCAGAGCTCATTATTCATATCGTACATGGTCGTTCTCCTCGATTCGAATATATCATCGTTATCTCCAAGTCACTTCCTTACAGGTATATATACACTTGTTGTTTCAAATATATATACGTCTTATACTTCTTTAGGGTTTACTATTAGGGTGCCGAGTTCGAAGCGATTATAATCTATATGAATTTTCATCTTATAAAACTGAAACCATTTGACGTTATTGATATATGACATGTGATTTATCAAGAAGAGCGAAGGATTATGTCATATTGTATTTTTTTCCGATGGGTAAAGGCACGGAAAGCAAGTCTAGGTCTCACCAGATATTGAAAGAAAGAGATAAGAACCGCGTGGAGGACCTCCATGGAATGTTTACAAATTTGTAGTCAACAAGGAAGGAGAGCTGAAGCATTGATATTGCAGTTCTCGAGGAACAATTTAATCAGATGCTCAAAGAATGGAAGAATGAACTCAACTAGCCTTCACCTGCTTCTTATTTACAACAGGTTTGTCATATTGGTGTTTAAAGTTAGAACACAGATCACTTACTTCATAGAATCCATGGTGACTAAACTTGTGTTGTGTTTGACTGAGGTTCGGATGTTGAAAAGTGAGGTGCATAGAGTGTCTGCACAAGTGTTGTTGATTATTGTTTCCCTGGTCCAACTTGGTCAATTTTCTTTTTTGCCGCATCCGATTGATAGTGATTCTTATGATATGATTGTTGTTTGTGTAAGATTGTTGTGTAATCGAAATGAAGAGATGAAGAAAATATGGTTGCAGTCTTGTTGTGAAAGTTTTTTTCAAATGCTTGTGGAGAAACAGATTAGGGAAACTGAAGAGACAAAAGCTAAGGCTTTGGTTTCTCATGGTCAACCTGATGATCTCATTGACTTTTACCATTTGAAGAGCAGGAAGGTAACTTTCTTGTTTCTTATGCTTTGGTTTCTCATGCTCAACCTGATGATCTCATTGACTAATATCTCTGATAAATAAAATAGTTGAAAATCTGTGTTTTATTCTACATGGTGGAGCTAAAAAACCGATATGATAAATTTACTGTGACCATATGAGACTTGGCATATGTATGTTTTATTCTACATTGGGAATTTGTTCTGATTGTCTAATTTTTATAGGAAACTGAAAGTTGTTTTCATGCACACCAAGCGCTCGCTAAAATGCTTCAACTAAATGGTATTTATTCGTTCATACTATTCTCATTAACAATCGTTGTTGGGAAATTGATTTTATTTGGGACTAATATACATATCAGAATGAGCTGTTTTTTTACTGCATTTTATGAATTGATTCATATTTCAATTTAAGTTTTTTTTTTCTGATTTAACACTTCATTTATATGGACATTGCAGGATCTTGACAAGGTTGAATTCTGAAAAGGTATCAAGTATGTTTATGTAGATGATTCAATGGATGATATTGGTGAGATTCCAATTATATTCGAACGGAATCACAAATTCCAATTCTGTTGGAATGGAATCACGAATTTCAGTTCTGTTGGAATCACAGAAGTTGATGCTTGAAGAACGGACCACAAAATTGAAACGGATCACATTATTTTTTTAGAATGTATTAGTCGTTGTTAGATTTTTTATGTTTTCTTTCCCGTTTTGCAAGTTTTTTAGTTTTATTCTTTAACAATAAATGTAACGCTTAACAATTATTACTCGTATTCTATAACAAATAATGTATTTTTTGTTTTTATTCTTCAATTGATTGTTCAAGAATTTGTTATTCTACAAGAAGTTTTTAAATTCATGATCAAGAAATAGGTTTAAGAATTTTTTTATTATTTACGGATCAAGAATATTTTTATTTTTGAATATACTCATAAGCATATTCTGTCAGAATGTCCGAATTAAAAACCATATAATTACCAAAATTCGGATTTTTAAAATTAATAGAATCTATGACCCCTTAAAATATGCAAGTTTCCTTTATTAAATATGTATTGATTGACTAAAATACCCTTCTAGTTAAATTGGATGGTATTTTTCAATTAATTTTAATTCAATAATATGTATTAATCACTTTCTTAAAATAAGTAAAAAGATTGGCCTACAATTATGCATACAATTACACAATAATTAGTTTTAATAGAATAACCTAGGCCTATATATATATATATATATATATATATATATATATATATATATATATATTAAACTTATAATATTATAGAGTATAAGGGTTGAATTTTAACTTTTAAAACTCTAGGGTTTGGAATTAAAGTTTCATTAGTGATACTTTACAAATTCCAAAACTTGAGGGAAAGTTTTGAAACTTGTGAAAACTCGTCATTTCTATAACTTATGAATTTAATTGCATTTTAATAGATGAGACCTTTCATTTTCCATAACTTGAGGACAAGTTATGGAGGTCATTAAAAGCATTAAGATCAACATTTTAACTAACAAAAATTATCAAGTAAGTTATCTACGATCTACTTAAACTCATAACTCAAGATAATTCACATCAACAAATTTACAAGAAATTAGCCTAATTATGTAAACTAATACAAATCTTGAAATTTTGACAATTATATTTTAATTGGACGACGATGATCACTACCATATCAGAAAAAACATATTCTATGATTCAAAACATTTTGTGGTAATGATCCTAATCCAATTGTGGCCAAAAACCACAAAATTCTGCAGCTAGAGCCATCAACTCATTGAGTTCACGAACTGAATCGTCGAGTTGCTCTGTTACTGAGTGGACACATCGAGTCACCCAGTGGGCTTGGCGAGTTCACCAGTCTGAGGCCAGAAATTCGATTTTTACAACTTAAAAAATTAACAAGCATCAACTATATTAGAAAACAATCCTAGGCTCTGATACCACTGTTGGGTTTTGAGCACTATAACATTCCTATGGTGCACATACAACCCTAGATGCTTTGGATCTATGTTTTCTCTAATTATACATGCATTATTTATTTTTCCAAAGCATACACCCTAACTAACATACAATTGAAGCTATATAACATAAAAACTAGTTTAGATGATTACCTTTTATATGTAGGGTGTAGTTTTTGACCTTTGAAAGCTTAAGCACCTCAAGTGTGATGCCTCTAATGCGTCACAAACTGTAACGCCCCGTTCCTAAAGGTACTTATTTTTGAGTACCCGGGATTTAAGAGGAAGGGTATTTAGGTCCTTTTGTGGGAAAAGTGGAAAAAGAGGGCCAAATATGAAAGTTGGGACACGCCGAGTACACCCAGCGTAAGTGTATAATTGGACGCAGGTGCAAGGTTGAGTACGCCCAGCGTACTAGAGGTATGCCCAGCGTACTCTCAAAGTTCTAAAACCCTAAAATTAGGGTCAACCACTATACAAGGAACATGTTGGTTCATACCCTAGCCTCCGTAAGCTCTCTCTTAACCTCATAAACCCTAGATAGTCATTCCACCTCCATTGTTGGGTGTGTTTGGGCTTGGAAAGCTTAATTTGGCAAAGGAGAGGCTAGAAGAAGAAAGAGGAAGTTATCAAATAAGGAGTTGAGTGGCTGGAGCTTATAGATCTGGAAAGATATCATCCTTTGGAGCCTATCTGAGGTATAAAGCTTCTTGCTTGTCATTTATATTGCATAGATCTAAGTGTTATGAAGTTTTGACATCATTCTTGTCCTAAAAGTCCTCATCTTGATGCATGTTTTGAGTTGGTCGAGATTACCTGTCCTTTCAGACCTTTGGAGAGGTCTTGAGTGAGAAAAATGAGGTCCCAAGGGCTGTGGTTGCTCCATGTGTGAGATAAGTACGCCTTAATGGATTAAGACCTTAGATTAAGAGCTTTATGGACGTCCCAAGTGATAAAGTTTGAGACTTTATGAATATTAGGCATATTTGGCCTAAGGATCTGAAGTTTGGGCTTAAGAGCTTAATCCATTAAGAAGTTATGAGGCCTTAATGAGCAGCGAAGTTACGGCCCGCGTAACTTAGGAGTACGCCCCGCGTAGCGGGTCAGTGCCACGATCCCTAGTTGCGAATCAGCGTGTATGCCTAGCGTACCAAGGAGGGTACGCCCAGCGTACTCCCTCTGTTGGGTTTTTCATTTTGGGCCTTAGGGATTGGGCTGTTATTGGGCTGATGGATTTTGGGCCGTGACTGGACATTATGGATGGAGTATTGTGGACCCATTAATTATATTGCACCATGGGTCTAGGCCCATTTGGTGAGGTGGGCTCAATTTAGTAAATTGGGCCAATAGTGGGCTTTGCTTCGGACTTTTGGACTTTGGGCCATTAGTGGGCTTGAGAGCTTTTCCAGGGGTTGGGCCGAAATGAGTTAAGGGTAAATTGGTCAATTTATCCTTGGAAGGGTATTGTGCTTAGCCTAATGATTATTTGTGCTATGTTGGCTAGTTCGGGATTTTCGGTGAGTCAGTGATTCGAGAATCTGCTTCTTCAGTTCAGAGTTTCGGCAGTGGCAAAGTGAGTTATCCTCACTATATCAATAGGGTCTAAGGCACCAAGGTCGGCCCTTTATCGGATTGAGATTCGGGTATTTGTTGTTATGTTATTGCTTTGATATGTTTGCATCCTGGTAGCTAGAATGGTATATGTTAGAGACCTGGTTAAGGTCGGTATCCAGTTATGTAGGATGATGCTATGCTAGTGACCGGTTAGGTCGGTATCCTAGTTAGGATGATGATATGTTATGTGATCTGCTAGATCGGCTTGTTGACTGTGAATTGTTATATGATTGTATGTTTATGTGCACATGGTTGTTGGACTGGGGTTGGATTGAGGCAGGTCCTGCTTTGTGCTGTAGGCCAAGATACCCAGGGCGGACCGGTTGTCCCGAAGGCCCAGCGAGCAGTCCGGATACGCTGTAGGCCCCAAGAGGGCGGACTAGACGTGCCGAGGCTCGGAGAGTGGACCAGGCCGACTGAAGGCCCGGTGCGGGCGGACCAGTCATACTATAGACACAGAGAGTGGACCAGGTGGATTGAAGACCCGGAGCGGCCAGACCAATCACACTGCAGACTCGATGTATATGGCTAGACTCGGAGGGTGGACCAGGTGGAATGTTGGCCGGTGCGGCGGACCAGTCACACAGTAGACCCGAACTGCATGGTTATTCTATGATCGGATATGATATGGCATGTTATGCGTGTATGGTATATATGGTTGGTATTTTGGGGGTATCTCACTCTGCTTTCGGGCTTACAGTTGTGGTTTAATGTTTTTCAGGTTCTTCAGGAGACCGTGGCAAGGCGAAGGCGTGATCGTACCGCTCCTTATGATTATGTTTTATGATGTGATTCTGGGAAGACTCTGATAATAATTGTATTGAAAACCTTTTTGTAATAACATTAATAAAATGGGTTGTTTTTGAAAAGTTAAAATTTGTTGAAATTTTTCGGTCGTTACACAAACACCAAATGCAAGAGGAAGCTTAAGAGAATAAGTTACTTAGCACAAAATCAATATCACTCTCTTATAATGAATGGTGTCACTGATTTTGGTCATGAGGGGTTCCTTTCATAGTGCTAGGGTTAAATATTTACAAACCCTAATGACCTTTCATATTACTTAGGCTCCATGGATTAAAGCCTCCATGGACTATCGATGGACTATCTCATTGGTTTAGCCCAATCTAAATAACCATGTATCATTAGCCCACACTACAAGAATCAATGATTTACATAATGAATTCCCATATATTTGGTGTATAAATCAACATGGTGAGAACTTAAAGCGAATTAGGAAACGCTAATGGAAATGTTGATTAGCTACCTATGATTGAACGTGCACCAGAGGTCGCAGCTACACCCAAGCCAATCACAATGGCAGGAGTCCAAGCAATGATTCGAGCTATGATGGCCGAACAAATAGAGGAGATGAGGAAAATGTTGCTTAATAAGGATGAACCTACCATTCCCATTGAACAAGCAGAACTAAATGACAAACAATCACAAGATGGGAATTACAGTAGAACTATTGGTGAAGCTGAACCGCCAGTGGTTACGAGGAATAACCAAGAGGAAGGGACCGAGAGAAACTGATGCAAGTATAAGGATTTCACAACTTACAAACCATCTACTTTCACTTTGAAGGAGGATCTAATCGGAGTTATGGACTAGATCTCAGAGATGGAGTTGGCTTTCATAACAAGCGGATGCAAAGGCAAGCTACAAACCACATATGCCATGCGTAAGTTCAGGGGTGGCGCTGTTCGCTGGTGGAACACTTTGGGAAAGATCATGAGTCCCAATGAGCCACTGCAACTAATTTGGGCACAGTTCCTGGTGCATTTCAAACGAAATTTATGTTTGGCCCAGAAATCTGCTAGATCTTGAATACAAATTCATAACATTGAAGAAGGGTAGCATGTCTATTGATGAATACACCAATGCCTTAACCGACAAGATGGAATTTTCTTTGCGCATCGTCCCTGACGAACTAATGAAATTCAATATGTATACAAAGGGACTACCATGGGAATATGTTTTGCCAGTATGCTACTCACCTACCCTCGAGGCAACTATCTGGGCTGCTAAGTCTGTTCAAAAATTGATCAAGAGTAGAGCCACCAACAAGGTTGAAGATGACCAAAAGAGGAAGTTTAAAGGCTCTTCAAGGTACAATGAGAATAGAAAATGCTCAAAGTCTGGTTCGAAGAAGTTCAAAGAAGGAGGAGATGAAGCAAGATGGTGCGATAAGTGCATGAAGAAACACTTTTGAAATTGTGGAGAGAAGGTGACATGTTGTGACAACCCTAAACTTCTAACCCATGTAATTGATCTAGCACTAAAACTTGAGTTCATTATCTTTTATTAAATCTTGTGGTTTCAAATGGGTGTTCTAGACTTAGTATAATCTAGATATGAGTCTTAGGAAGGGTTGGAGAGTGTTTAGTATCACAATATCGGGCCAAGCTCACTAAATAAGGTGTGTGCGGCCACACACATGTGTGTACGGCCACACACCCAACCGCAAACACCCTCAACCTCACACCCAATTCAATTTATGGATGGATACCCCCTTCATTCATTCATTTAGATGTTCTCTTCCCTCTCTCTACTTTCTCTCTCAAAATCATCAATCAAGAACACTTGGAAGGCTTCATAATCGTGATCTACTCCATCTTCAAGCTAAGTATAGTGGTAAACACTTGAATCCCAAGCTTAAAACTCATTATGTTCATCATATTCATCATCCTATGAAGGTGTACGGCCGCACACCTTCATAAAGGGGCAGCACACATTCAAATCTCCCAAGTATGAAGAGCATACACTTTGAAAATCAACATATTGTCACAACTGGAAATTTTGTGTCATGTAATCTATACACTCAAGTTAATGTAAATCAAAAACTTAAGAACATGTGTGACACCTATGATTATGACATCAAAAACTTCAATCAAATACATCATACAAGTACTACAAATAGTCATCAAACAATTGGAAACTCTAGAAGTTCTTATTTAGGTCCACCTTGGACAAGAACTTCCTTCTTGGATCCAAATGGACCAATAAGCTTCCAATTTGACTATCATGGGCTTAAAACCCTAATTGGGCTCTAATTGGACCCACATTTATTTATTTCGATATTTTGGGCCACATTGGGCCTAGAATGAAATAAATTAATAACTATGAACCATAATTAACCTAATTTATCCCTAACAAGTCATAAAAATCACCTTTATATTTTTGGATAAAAAAATCACTCAACATAACCATGAAAATTGGGCTTAAGCATTTAAGGCCCAAACATTCTCCTTTCCCCCACCATTCTCGGCCCAAACCCAAATAAAAGGGAAGAGTTGACTTCTTGCATGGCACAACATCTTTGCATGGTGTATATCTAGGTATTACCCTTCAAACATCCATGTATTCTCATTCTTCCATGCAAACATCACCTCAAGGTCTCTTCTTCTCCCTCCCTCTCATTCTCGGCCGAAACACAACACACACACACACACACTCACAAAAATCTATTCTACTCTCTCTAAATCTTGAAGAACATCTCCTTCCCCCTTCTTCAAAAATTTCGTGAATCAAGAAGCTTCACAAGGAGAATCCATCATCAAAATCATCATCTAAGGTAAGTTGATGACTAATCCATGATCTAGCTACTTCATTCCATCAAAAATCTCTTCTAAATCTATTCCAACTTGTGATCATGCACCTTAGAAGTCACCAAACTCGAGATTCACCAAAGAAAGGTGCTAGCGCCGAAAATCACTTCATTTTTCTTCCATCTTCTCTCCAAAACCGAAGCCACACCCAAGGTGAGCTTCATACCCCCTATTTTCTATTTTTATGAGTTCTGTGGGGGGCAATACAAGTGAATGTGTAGATCTATATGTGTTTTGTATGCCTTGTATGATTTCCATGCTTATATGTGTGTTTTTGTGTGTTATAATGTTGGATCTACCCATAAAACCCCTCAAAACCGAGATATACCTTATGTTAAATAATACTAGCATCAAGTATATTCCTACATACAAAGTGTTCCAAGAAAAATAGCTAAATGGCTTAGTAACATTTTCTTTGGGCTAAAAACTCAATTTTTGGATATAAAATGCTAAAAATATGTAGTTAAAGGGCCCAAATTGAAATATTTCGAAATCTGATGGGGGAGATGAGTCAAAACAGTTTCCATAATGTATTTTCTGAAAATATGCTTGTTGGAAGATTAAAAACATAAATTTCAAGCTTAATGGGCTAAAAATGACATTTTCGGCCCAATAAGACCCATTATGCGAATTTTCTGATTTGGAGGGCCAAAACTGTGTTTTTCTGTAAAACAGTGGACTATTAGTGTTCCAAGTCCTTTTCAAAGGTTCAAAATGCTTTTTAAATTTAAAAAGGACCAAAGTTGCAAAAAATTTCCAATTTGGGCCAAAATTGTCAAAATTGTGAAAAGGAGGGGTTATAACCGAGAAAACTGCATTTTCAGGGACTTAAACTGTTTTCAATGAAAAATATGCTGAAAAATATTAATTGCAATAATTTTTGGTGTTAAAATGTCAAGAAAAATGATTTAAGGACCAAACCGGAAAGTTATTTAATTAAAGGGTTGAAAAAGTAAATTTTACAAACAATGAGGGGCTGAAAACAGAAAACTACCAAGGCTAATTCAATACACGCAATTTGATCAAATAATGGCACCACGACTATCGACGAAATACAATACACAACAATACCAAAAGTCGTTGTTAAACGAATTGGTTCGGTCTCGAACCAATAAAAATCCGAAACTACTAACGCGACGATACCTCGATTCATACAAGTAACGTTTGGGAATTCAATATACATGTGAGTGTGCATAGACGTCTACGCACCATCTTTGGGCCCCAAAGTGTAAAATCTTGCTTGTTGGGCCTAGCTAGCCCAATGACCTGATCTTAAGGCCCGAAGACTTCTATCTTACGAGGTGTTGGCTCTTACCCGATCTAACACAGCGTAAAAGGACTTTCAATGGCTTGTATACTATTGGTCCCCAAGGGTCCTTTGGTATTGCTAGTAAAGTCGATATTTCATGCGAGGTGGGTCAGGGACCCCTCGTACCTTTTTTATCCCCAACCGGTTAATGGAGTCATCGGGGTCTTCGTGTCCTCTTTCTCTTCGGATGTGGGACTACACGTAGTTAGGGCGGTCGGATAACATGATTAGTACGGACGACGCCTACGGGATCGTTAGTATAGTTATAAACTGGTCGTTTGTGTAACGCATGTTTATAGCAATTAATCATGCTCAAAAATAATCCGACGTCGCCTGGAATTGATAACTTCACGCGTTACAATGGTTTCATTTTAACTTTATAGAATTCAAAGAATTAGGAAAACATCGGGTTTTCCTAGGGTTTTTCAATACATACGGATTCGAAATGTATACAAGTTTAATGAACAATTTTTACAAGTATAGAAACAAACAAGCATACCTATAGATCTTCACAAACGTTTTCAAAAGATTTTCTTTTCAGAAAATATCGGATTTTCTGGTGGTTTTCAAACGACACGAAACATTGTTTTTCAAATACCGCTTATGAACTCACCAACATTTCACATGTTGACGTTTTTCAAAATACTTGTATTCTCAGGTAACCAGTGAATCAAAGGAAAATGTACTCAGTGATGGCTTGCAGTTTACTTATTAACGAATGGAACAATTTATTTTTGGGAATGTAATGTTTAAACAATGTACTTCATGTAAACTTTATTGGTTGTATTATATTAATGCATGGTGACGAATGTTGTTACGTTTCATATATATTCAATGTTATGGTATTCAATTGAGTCACTACAGCTCCCGAACGTTTCCGCCGCCTGGTTCGGGGGTGTGACAGGTTGGTATCAGAGCTTTGTTTATAGTGAACTAGCATGTCGAGCCACACATTGATATGCAACTATAAACCAAAAAGAGGGACTAACATAACTCTGAACAAAACAAGTAAATAAAACACGCTTGCTTGCATTAGGAATAAGAACATAACGCCGAATCAAACACAATAATGCTGGTATCTCGGTTAATTTGGGACTGTTCTTAGTGATACCAAGGAGTGAATGTTGCCTGATCAACTACATTCTCTCCAAAGTAAAACTAACACACGTCTTGATGAGATCGGGATAGCTAGGGAACCTAAAACTATACCCTTTATCACCAAAAAGAGAGCGTCTAGTTAGCATAAGTCATAGTCAGGAGAGTGACGATAGTTTATATTTTCCCTCAGTCGTCATGGAGGAAGAGCAGCAGGGTATCCAGTTTCATCAGGTCCTAGTAGCTCACGGGATGCTTGAGGATGAACCGGGAGAGAATCCAGGGGAAGCATACGACATCGGACCCGACGAATACATAGACACTGACTACGAATTTGGAGAGATCGACGACGATGACGAGGAAGGTCAGGTCGGGGACCAGGACCCCGTCCCGCCATGCGAGAACGAGGCACAACCAGATCACCCCGCTCCACCAGTGAACCCCCCAAGAGAGAACCGTTCCCTCGAAGTTGAGATCGCCGCACTGCAACAACAGCTGTATGCCATGGAAGCTCGGGCAGTGCAAGCAGAGCATGAGAGGGATGAGGTTATTGGAGACATGGCAGAGATGGCGCAGCTACTGGCGCAACATTACGGCATATGACCTCGGCACCACCTCCAGACGCAGCTCATCACGGTTAGGGATAGACTTATCATAGTAGGTAATTAGGAACTATGTTATGTACTCCGGCTCTATGTTTAAGTGACTACACTACTCATAGAGCCGTTATGCTGTCGAATTAGTGTCACTTATGTATGCTCTTACGAGCAAATTTTCTTGTATTAAATGCGGATAATATTAATGAACTTTTATGTGTTTTGCTATGATATTACAAGTTGTTATGTGTTGAGACGTTATGATTGTATGTCCGATGGTAGCAATGTCTAAGTTCGTACCATACACCTAGTTAGTAGGATCACAACCTCACAGAATCCACATACACTCAACATCTTTTCGTTTCAGGACAGAAAGATGCCTCGCCGAGCTACTCGCGGAAATCCCGAACCAACCCCGCCCGAAGTTGACTCCACTGCTTTCCAGGCAGCCGTGTCTGCTGCGGTCACAGCAGCTATGGCACAACTTCACCGAGGGAACAACGGAGGAGGCAACGGGCAAGGGTCCGGAAGTTCGAACAACGGGACGAATCAAGGACCCACTAAAACGTGCACCTACAAGGACTTCACAAACGCTAAACCATGAACTTTCAACGGCACTGGAGGGGTGATCACTCTGAAGCGATGGATCGAGAAGGTAGAGTTGGTATTCGAGATATGCGAATGCCCTGATCAGATGAAGGTGAAGTTCGCAGCCTGCACTCTTGTCGATCAAGCGCTCACCTGGTGGAACGGACACGTGGAAGCCATGACGCTCCCTGTAGCCAACTCTATGCCATGGACAGAAATGAAAGAAATGTTGATGGCTGAGTACTGCCCCCGAGGCGAAATACAGAAGATGGAGCAAGAGCTATGGAATCTCACTGTGCAGAATGCGAACATCAATGCCTACATATCGAGATTTAGCGAACTATCTCTGCTGTGCCCGGGTATGATCACATCCGAAGGAAAGAAGATTGAGCGATTCATCTGGGGACTAACATCACCCGTTCAAGGGAATGTGATAGCTGCGAACCCTGAAACGTTTGACAGTGCGAAGAGATTGGCGAAAAGGTTGTATGATCATAACAACAAAAAGGGCGAGAAGCCAGTGGAGGCTGAGAAGAAAAAGGAGGGTGATGGCAAGAAAGGGAGGAACAACAAGAGAAAGGGGCGTCAGGGCCCCGAGACCTCCAAAAAGCAGCAGACGGTGGCAGTTAACGCCGTCACCGCACCGGTTCCAGCCACACCACATGCTCCAGCCTCAGCTACTTCAAATGCTGCAAGACCCTATTCCGGTAATCTTCCCAAATGCAATAAGTGCGGTCTCCATCATCACGGCGAATGCAGGGAACTCCATTGCACCAGTTGCAACCGAAGAGGACACACTGCAAGGTTCTGCAGGACTTATCCTCCCCAGAATCAAAATTAGGGAAACAACCACAACAACAACAACCACCGCAATAATAATACCACCAATGCCGGCGGCAACAATGCAGGGCCTAGCCACACCTGCTTCGGGTGTGGAAGGACGGGGCATTTCCGCCGAGATTGCCCTAACAACAACAATTCAGGAAACAAAGGAGCAGGAAGGATGCTGACTATGGGTCAGGGTGATGCAGTTCAGGACCCCGCAGTTGTGACCGGTACGTTTCTCCTAAACCACACTTATGCATGCATCTTATTTGACACCGGAGCGGAGCGAAGTTTCGTAAGCGAGAAGTTTAAACATTTATTAAAACAACAACCCCAGAAGCTAAATGAAACCTATACGGTGGAAATGGCCAATGGGAAAACCGAATCCACTGGGGAGATCTACATCGGATGTACCCTAACCCTTAACCAACACGTCTTTCGAATAGACCTAATGCCAGTATCAATTAGGAGTTTCGATGTGATTATCGGCATGGATTGGTTAAGCCCCCACCATGCTGAGATTATGTGCCACGAGAAGGCCGTTCACCTTCGTCTCCCAAATCACAAAACCCTAGTAATTTACGGAGACAAACCCAGCACGAATCTTCGTCTCATCTCGTGCATCAAGGCACAAAAACATCTGTGAAAGAACAACTTGGCGTTCTTGGCTCACATAGTGGACAAGACCAAAGAAGAAACTAACATTCAAGATATTCCGGTAGCGTGTGAATTTCCAGACGTGTTTCCTGAAGATCTTCCAGGAGTACCCCCAGAGAGACAGGTTGAGTTCCGAATCGACCTCGTTCCAGGAGCAACTCCTCTCGCTAAATCACCATATCAGTTGGCTCCTGCTGAAATGCAGGAATTGTCCAGCCAACTCAGTGAGCTTCTGGACAAGGGATTTATCCGACCTAGCTACTCGCCATGGGGAGCTCCGGTGCTCTTTGTCAAAAAGAAGGACGGATCTTTCAGAATGTGCATCGATTACAGAGAGTTAAATAAACTCACTGTTAAAAACCGCTACCCACTCCCACGAATCGATGATCTATTCGTCCAGCTCCAAGGGGCTAGTTATTTTTCTAAAATAGATCTACGGTCCGGATACCACCAACTCAAAGTCTGGGAAGAGGATATTCCTAAAACCGCTTTCCGAACCCGCTACGGACATTATGAATTTGTCGTAATGCCCTTCGGTCTAACAAATTCACCTGTCGCATTTATGGACCTAATGAATCGAATCTGTCGACCGTTCCTTGACAACTTCGTCATTGTGTTTATCGATGACATCCTCGTCTATTCTCGAAGCAAAGAGGAGCATGGCCAACATCTCCGACAAGTCTTAGACACTTTGCGATCGGAAAAGCTTTATGCCAAACTCTCCAAGTGCGAGTTCTGGCTCCGGAGTGTGCATTTCCTAGGCCATATAGTTAGCCAAGACGGAATTCATGTGGATCCCTCTAAGGTCAAAGCTGTGAAAGAATGGGCAACTCCGACCACGCCCACAGAAATTCGTCAGTTCTTAGGCCTAGCAGGCTACTATAGGAGATTCATTCAAAACTTCTCTAAGATCGCCAAGCCTCTTACCTCACTTACGCAAAAGGGCGTACCATTCAAATGGACAGACCGACAAGAGATTGCGTTTTGAACCTTGAAGCAAGCTCTCTGTAGCGCTCCTGTACTATCTCTACCTGAAGGAACGGAAGATTTTGTGGTCTATTGTGACGCGTCGAATCAGGGCTTAGGTTGCGTTCTCATGCAACGTTGAAGAGTGATAGCATATGCGTCCCGCCAACTAAAGACGCATGAAGTAAATTACACGACCCATGACCTTGAACTGGGAGCCGTGGTCTTCGCTTTGAAAATTTGGAGGCACTACCTGTACGGTACAAAGTGCACCATCTTCACGAACCACAAGAGCCTCCAGCACATCTTGAATCAGAAGGAGTTGAACATGAGACAACGAAGATGGGTGGAATTGCTAAACGACTACGAGTGTGAGGTCAAGTACCACCCAGGCAAGGCCAACGTGGTAGCTGATGCATTAAGTCGGAAGGAGTACTCTAATCGCCGTACGAAAACTCTCTCGATAACCATTCAATCTCATCTGGCCACTCAAATTGCATCAGTCCAGTCGGAGGCTATGAAAACGGAAAATAGAGCTAGCGAGGCATTGCGCGGAATGGAGAAGAACCTAGAAGCAAGGGAGAATGGGGTATACAACTTCATGAACCGTATTTGGGTCCCAAAAATCGGAGGATTTAGGGAGGCCGTTATGAAGGGAGCCCACAAGACACGATACTCCATTCATCCCGGTTCGGACAAGATGTATTTGGACATTAAACAACACTATTGGTGGCCTAACATGAAGGCGGAAATCGCGACTTATGTCAGTAAGTGCCTTACGTGCGCCAAAGTAAAGGTGGAATACCAGAAACCTTCAGGATTGTTACAGCAACCGGCAATCCCTGAGTGGAAATGGGAGGGGATTTCTATGGATTTCGTGACCAAGCTACCCAAGACGTCGGACGGACTGGACACCATATGGGTAATAATCGACCGACTGACGAAATCTGCCCATTTCCTGCCAATCAAAGAATCCTACAAGATGGAGAGACTGACGCGTTTGTACCTACGAGAAATCGTGAGACTCCATGGAGTGCCAAAATCTATTATCTCGGATAGGGACAGTAGGTTCACATCGCGCTTTTAGCAATCACTCCACAAGGCAATGGGAACTCATCTCGACATGAGCACCGCGTATCACCCACAAACGGACAGTCAAAGTGAACGAACCATTCAAATGCTTGAAGACATGCTTCGTGCATATGTGATAGACTTTGGGAAGTCTTGGGATACCCACCTACCGTTGATCGAGTTCTCATATAACAACAGTTACCATTCAAGCATCAAGGTGGCTCGTTTCGAAGAACTGTATGGGCGAAAATGTAGATCACCGTTATGTTGGGCTGAAGTAGGTGACACCCAGCTAGCAAGAACACATATGTCGGACAAGGCACTAATGGGACCGGAGATCATTCGCGAAACCACAGAAAAGATCATCCAGATCAGAGCTCGATTACAAGCATCGCGTGACCGACAAAAGAGCTACGCCGACAAACGGCAAAAGCCCTTAGAATTCCAGGTCAGTGATCGAGTACTGTTGAAAGTCTCACCCTGGAAAGGGGTTATACGTTTCGGAAAACGGGGAAAGCTGAACCCGCGATACATTGGACCTTTCGAAATCGTCGCCCGAATAGGTCCGGTAGCCTACAGACTGCAACTACCCGTGGAGCTAAACGGTGTACACCCCGTGTTTCATGTCTCTAACCTGAAGAAGTGCCTATCAGATGAAACCCTTGTCATTCCTCTTGACGAAATCGAAATCAATGAGAATCTCCTGTTCGTTGAAGAACCAATCAAAGTCATGGACAGGGAGGTGAAGCGTACTAAGCAAAGTCGCATCCCGATCGTGAAGGTACGGTGCAACGTAAAGCGTGGGCCAGAATTCACGTGGGAACGCGAAGATCAAATAAAGCAAAAGTACCCTCACCTATTCTAGCATTCCCAAATCTAGCTTTCAAACAGAATTTCGGGACGAAATTCCCTCTAACGGGGGGATGATGTCACAACTGGAAATTTTGTGTCATGTAATCTATACACTCAAGTTAATGTAAATCAAAAACTTAAGAACATGTGTGACACCTATGATTATGACATCAAAAACTTCAATCAAATACATCATAAAAGTACTACAAATAGTCATCAAACAATTGGAAACTCTAGAAGTTCTTATTTAGGTCCACCTTGGACTAGAACTTCCTTATTGGATCCAAATGGACCAATAAGCTTCCCATTTGACTATCATGGGCTTAGAACCCTAATTGGGCTCTAATTGGACCCACATTTATTTATTTCGATATTTTTGGGCCACATTGGGCCTAGAATGAAATAAATTAATAACTATGAACCATAATTAACCTAATTTATCCCTAACAAGTCATAAAAATCACCTTTATATTTTTGGACAAAAAAATCACTCAACATAACCATGAAAATTGGGCTTAAGCATTTAAGGCCCAAACATTCTCCTTTCCCCCACCATTCTCGGCCCAAGCCCAAATAAAAGGGAAGAGTTGACTTCTTGCATGACACATCATCTTTTCATGGTGTATATCTAGGTATTACCCTTCAAACATCCATGTATTCTCATTCTTCCATGCAAACATCACCTCAAGGTCTCTTCTTCTCCCTCCCTCTCATTCTCGGCCAAAACACAACACACACACACTCACAAAAATGTATTCTACTCTCTCTAAATCTTGAAGAACATCTCCTTCCCCCTTCTTCAAAAATTTCGTGAATCAAGAAGCTTCACAAGGAGAATCCATCATCAAAATCATCATCTAAGGTAAGTTGATGACTAATCCATGATCTAGCTACTTCATTCCATCAAAAATCTCTTCTAAATCTATTCCAACTTGTGATCATGCACCTTAGAAGTCACCAAACTCGAGATCTACCAAGGAAAGGTGCTAGGGCCGAAAATCACTTCATTTTTCTTCCATCTTCTCTCCAAAACCGAAGCCACACCCAAGGTGAGCTTCATACCCCCTATTTTCTATTTTTATGAGTTCTGTGGGGGGGGAATACAAGTGAATGTGTAGATCTATATGTGTTTTGTATGCCTTGTATGATTTCCATGCTTATATGTGTGTTTTTGTGTGTTATAATGTTGGATCTACCCATAAAACCCCTCAAAACCGAGATATACCTTATGTTAAATGATACTAGCATCAAGTATATTCCTACATACAAAGTGTTCCAAGAAAAATAGCTAAATGGCTTAGTAACATTTTCTTTGGGCTAAAAACTCAATTTTTGGATATAAAATGCTAAAAATATGTAGTTAAAGGGCCCAAATTGAAATATTTCGAAATCTGATGGGGGAGATGTGTCAAAACAGTTTCCATAATGTATTTTCTGAAAATATGCTTGTTGGAGGATTAAAAACATAAATTTCAAGCTTAATGGGCTAAAAATGACATTTTCGGCCCAATAAGACCCATTATGCGAATTTTCTAATTTGGAGGGCCAAAACTGTGTTTTTCTGTAAAACAGTGGACTATTAGTGTTCCAAGTCCTTTTCAAAGGTTCAAAATGCTTTTTAAATTTAAAAAGGACCAAACTTGCAAAAAATTTCCAATTTGGGCCAAAATTGTCAAAATTGTGAAAAGGAGGGGTTATAACCGAGAAAACTGCATTTTCAGGGACTTAAACTGTTTTCAATGAAAAATATGCTGAAAAATATTAATTGCAATAATTTTTGGTGTTAAAATGTCAAGAAAAATGATTTAAGGACCAAACCGGAAAGTTATTTAATTAAAGGGTTGAAAAAGTAAATTTTACAAACAATGAGGGGCTGAAAACAGAAAACTACCAAGGCTAATTCAATACACGCAATTTGATCAAATAATGGCACCACGACTATCGACGAAATACAATACACAACAATACCAAAAGTCGTTGTTAAACGAATTGGTTCGGTCTCGAACCAATAAAAATCCGAAACTACTAACGCGACGATACCTCGATTCATACAAGTAACGTTTGGAAATTCAATATACATGTGAGTGTGCACAGACGTCTACGCACCATCTTTGGGCCCCAAAGTGTAAAATCTTGCTTGTTGGGCCTAGCTAGCCCAATGACCTGATCTTAAGGCCCGAAGACTTCTACCTTACGAGGTGTTGGGTCTTACCCGATCTAACACAGCGTAAAAGGACTTTCAATGGCTTGTATACTATTGGTCCCCAAGGGTCCTTTGGTATTGCTAGTAAAGTCGATATTTCATGCGAGGCAGGTCAGGGACCCCTCGTACCTTTTTTATCCCCAACCGGTTAATGGAGTCATCGGGGTCTTCGTGTCCTCTTTCTCTTCGGATGTGGGACTACACGTAGTCAGGGCGGTCGGATAACGTGATTAGTACAGGCGACGCCTACGGGATCGTTAGTATAGTTATAAACTGGTCGTTTGTGTAACGCATGTTTATAGCAATTAATCATGCTCAAAAATAATCCGACGTCGCCTGAAATTCATAACTTCACGCGTTACAATGGTTTCATTTTAACTTTATAGAATTCAAAGAATTAGGAAAACATCGGGTTTTCCTAGGGTTTTTCAATACATACGGATTCGAAATGTATACAAGTTTAATGAACAATTTTTACAAGTGTAGAAACAAACAAGCATACCTATAGATCTTCACAAACGTTTTCAAAAGCTTTTCTTTTCACAAAATATCGGATTTTCTGGTGGTTTTCAAACGACACGAAACATTGTTTTTCAAATACCGCTTATGAACTCACCAACATTTCACATGTTGACGTTTTTCAAAGTACTTGTATTCTCAGGTAACCAGTGAATCAAAGGAAAATGTACTCAGTGATGGCTTGCAGTTTACTTATTAACGAATAGAACAATTTATTTTTGGGAATGTAATGTTTAAACAATGTACTTCATGTAAACTTTATTGGTTGTATTATGTTAATGCATGGTGACGAATGTTGTTACGTTTCATATGTATTCAATGTTATGGTATTCAATTGAGTCACTACAGCTCCCGAACGTTTCCGCCGCCTGGTTCGGGGGTGTGACACATATGGACTCAAATGAGGAGTGTACGGCCGCACACTCCTGTGCACGGCCGCACACACCCTTTGTATAGCCGCACACTCTAGTGTGATGCCTCAGACACACTCCTGGCTGCACTCCCCAACCGCACACTCATTTTCAAGACCATACACCCACTCTAATACCCATATTTGGCCCTAAACTTGCATAAATCATTAAGTTTGGATCATAGAACACTTATTCTTAGTAATTCCAAGCCCTAAGGATGTTTTCCCAACATGTTTAGTCATGAAACACCTTAGTTCTAACTCATTTATGTGTCGTCTCATGAAAAATAGGGGCCATAGGAGTTCAGGGCATACGTTGACACTCGAACTCTACATTAAGCGGTGAGTTCATACCCCTACCCTTTTTCACTGTTTTCACTATTTCAGGGGGGAACACAAGCAAAGTACAAGGGATTACTTGTACTCTAAAACTTCTTTTTCATGTGTGTGTTTCACATTTTATATGCTTTTAACACTGATTGTTACAACTGATAACCATTTGAACATGTAGATCACGTAAACATATATTTGTGAAATGGACTTTAAACTGTTATGTTTTATATATATTTCACAAATGGTTTTCCACATTTTATCAGTTAAAAGCATGACATTAGAACCATTGAAACATAAAACTTGTACAGTGTATATCCTCGGTAACACTCCATAGAGATACGCGAGTGGAGGCTTATCATATTATTACTAGTAAATTTGTTAGTCCTGTATGATTGGAGACACATCCTCGGTGAACACTCCACAGAGATACGCAAGTGGAGGACTGCCCCCGTAACCAGAATCTCTGGGATTAGAGAGCGTGACTTGAGTGTATAGATCTATACGAGGCTGACTACCCCACACCTTGATTGCATTGAGGACTCGTCTTAATTTTGTTCATATATACTATGTATCACAACTGTACAACTTTGCTTTTGAAACAATTGTAAAACTTTTCTATATGTAATGTAATGGTTGTTCTACTTTACTTACTATGTGCATTGGATTTGATACTCAACGTGGAGTCAACCCCAGAAATGTTTCCGCCTTCGGTTTTCGGGGTGTGACAGATTGGTATCAGAGCCCTTGTTTATAGTGAATAAAGTATACCAAACCTTACATGGTATAAAACTATAAACACTAAAGGGCCTAAGTGCTCTGAAATTAAAAGTATCTTCAAACTATAAGTATTTTCAAAAGTATACAAATATACCGAACCGTCGAGACTCGTAACTACAAGTAGAACAAAACATAAGTAGATGGGTGTTGTGTACTGCGGTTAAACCTGGGCAGTTATGTAGTCGTGTCTAGGATCAATATAGCTTGGCCAACTATATTCATTTGAGACACGGCCAACATGTGCTTGGGAGTGATTGTGGTATGCGGCATGCCTAAAACTTACCCTAATACCACAAACATTGAGCCAGTGTCGTAGCGAATCATGAAATAATATGGGAGTATTTCTTGGGCCAATCCTTTGTAGAAATCATCGTTCACGTATAGATCCTTGATCATTCCGTTAGCAATAGTTTACCTACTTTGATAACTCTTTCCTGCTTTATCGCTTATTTGGAATAGATATCTGTCATATCTCTCGATTCGATTCAGAGGACTTATCATCCTCTCTTTCTTGATCTTATTAGATCAAGATGCCTCCAAGAAAGAGACCCAACTCAAAGACCAACGACCCTCCGCCACCTCCTCCTCCTGAATTTGACCCCGTGGTATTTCAGGCAGCTGTTACTGCCGCGGTGGCAGCTTCTATGTCTCAATTGAACACCGGTGGTTCCGGTGGTTCGGGAGGCGGTACTCAAACTCAGGATCAAGAAAGCATTCAGGGACACCGAAAGGAGGGTTCCTATAAGGATTTCATGAATGCAAAACCAACATCTTTCGATGCACTGGAGGTGTCATTTCCTTATCCCGATGGTTTGAGAAAATCGAAACCATCTTTGAAATCTGTGCCTGCGCGGAATCTGATAAGGTCAAGTTCACAGCATGTACCTTCATTGATAAAGACTTGACTTGGTGGAATAGCCGAATCAAATCTCTGACCCTACCCGTAGCCAACGCCATAGGCTGGGAAGCCATGAAAGAACTCTTGATAGCCGAATACTGTCCCCGTGGTGAAATGCAGAAACTAGAGCATGAGCTCTGGAACCTGAAGATGAAGGGTTCCGATATTGCTGCATACACTTCTCGATTCGATGACCTCGCACTTCTCTGCCCGGGATTGGTCACTCCTGAAAGTAAAAAGATAGAAAAGTTCATATGGGGGCTGACCCAGCCAACTAAGGGAAACGTCTTAGCTGCACGTCCGGATACCTATGATAGTGCCAAGAGTTTAGCCCAAACCCTAATTGATCACAATGATGACATCGAGGAAACATCCACCGCTTCTGAACCGACCAAGAGGAGTGGTGAGAAAAGAAAGTTCTGGAAAAAGAAGAAGGATCAATCTTCCCAAGGATCCTCCAAGAGACAGCAAACTGTAGCAGTCCATGCTGCTACTACCCCCGTTGCTGTTGCTTCTGTTGTGGGATCCACAGCTCCAACTCCTACTAGCAGATATGCTGGTAATCTCCCTCTGTGTGACAAGTGCAAATATCACCACAACCCCGACCCTTGCCGAGAACTATCTTGTACCAATTATGGTAAGAAGGGGCATACGGTCCGATTCTGCAAAGCTCCGACCCAATCGACAAATCAATCATCTGGAGCAGGCGTTGGTTAAGCCTGCTATAACTGTGGAGAGGTTGGACACTTTAAAAGGAATTTCCCCAAGAAATCAATAGCTGACAATACTGGGACAGTCCTAGCCATAGGACGGGAGGAAGCAGTCGCCGATCCCACTGTAGTCTCGGGTACGTTCCTTCTCGACAACTCATATGCTAGTATTATTTTCGATTCAGGTGCTGAAAGAAGCTTTGTTAGTCATTCATTCAAACATAACCTAAAACATAATCCCCAACCTTTAACTGAAATGTTTACCGTCGAGATGGCTAACGGTGACAAAGAAAGTGCCAGCGAGGTGTTCAAAGGTTGTACTCTTACCCTAAATGATCATTCATTTCCCATTGATCTGATGCCAGTTTCAATAAAGAGCTTTGACGTCATCATTGGCATGGATTGGTTGAGTCCCAATCATGCTGATATCCTCTGTTTCAAAAAATCCATCCGTCTCAACCTTCCTTCGGATCAAACTCTCGTAACCTATGGCGATAAACTCAGTTCCAATCTTCGTATCATTTCCTGCATCAAAGCTCAAAAGCTCCTATGAAAGGAGTGCATTGCATTCTTAGCCCATGTAATCAACAAGAAACAGGAAGTTCAAGACCTCGCGATCATCCCCGAAGTCTGTAACTTTCCTGATGTATTTCTCGAAGAGCTTCTAGGAATTCCTCCCGAGCGTTAGGTCGAGTTCTGTATTGACCTAATTCCTGGAGCTACCCCTGTGGCAAAATCTCCGTATCGCTTAGCTCCAGCAGAAATGCAGGAGTTATCCAGCCAACTCAATGAGTTGATCAGTAAAGGATTCATTAGACCGAGTTCCTCGCTCTGGGGAGCTTCGGTATTGTTCGTTAAGAAGAAAGATGGATCCTTTCGGATGTGTATCGACTACCGTGAGCTGAACAAGTTGACCATCAAAAACCGATATCCTCTTCCACGAATAGATGATCTCTTCGATCAACTCAAGGGAGCCAGTTACTTCACCAAGATAGACCTTCGGTCAGGGTATCATCAGCTACGTGTTCATGAGAGTGATGTTTCCAAAACAGCTTTCAGAACTCGGTATGGACACTACAAATTCGTAGTGATGCCCTTCGGTCTAACCAACGCACCGGCAGTGTTCATGGATCTGATGAAGCGGGTGTGTCGTCCTTATCTGGATAAGTTCGTCATTGTATTTATTGATGACATACTTTTCTACTCCAGAAGCGAAGAAGATCACAAACAGCACTTGAGGCTAGTGTTGGAAACCCTTAGATCCGAGAAGTTGTACGCGAAATTTTCCAAGTGTAAGTTCTGGATTTGGAAGGTAACTTTCCTCGGTCACGTGGTAAGCGAGGAGGGTATTCATGTAGATCCTTCCAAGATTAAAGCGATAGAGAATTGGTCAGCACCGAAGATACCCACAGAAATCCGACTATTCTTGGGTCTCGCCGGCTATTATCGGAGATTTATCCAGAACTTTTCTAGAATCGCCAAACCCTTAACCACTCTAACACATAAAGGTGTACCCTTTTGTTGGAGTGATAAGCAAGAAACTGCATTCCAGACGCTGAAGAAAGCCTTGTGCAGCGCGCCTGTTCTGTCCCTACCCGAAGGGACGGAGGACTTCGTTGTCTAATGCGATGCATCTAATCAAGGCTTAGGCTGTGTGCTTATGCAAAGAGGAAAGGTAATTGCTTATGCTTCTAGACAACTGAAAGCACACGAGGTCAATTATACCACTCGTGACTTGGAATTAGGAGCCGTAGTCTTTGCTCTGAAGATTTGGAGACATTATCTCTACGGAACCAAGTGTACGATCTTCACTGACCATAAGAGTCGGCAGCACATCTTTGATCAGAAAGACTTGAACATGAGGCAACGACGATGGGTAGAACTACTCAGTGATTATGAGTGTGAAATCCGTTACCATCCCAGCAAGGCCAATGTGGTAGCAGATGCCCTTAGCCGAAAGGAGAGTTCAAACCGAAAGGTGAAGACCCTGACGATGACCATCCATTCCAACTTATCCATGCAAATCCGAGAAGCCCAGTTAGAAGCCCTCAAACCCGAGAACGTGTCAAACGAAGCCTTGATAGGAATGGACAAGAAACTTGAGATCAGAGGTGACGGAGTCTACTGCTTCATGGATCGAACCTGAATTCCAAAGTCCGGAGGATTTAAGGAGATTGTCATGGAGGAAGCGCACAAGACCAGATACTCTGTTCACCCGGGTTCGGACAAGATGTACCTGGATCTCAAGAAACAATACTGGTGGCCAAACATGAAAGCTGAGATAGCTACATTCGTGGGCAAGTGCCTGACTTGCGCCAAGGTGAAAGTCGAATACCAGAAACCCTCGGGTCTGCTCTAGCAGCTCGAGATACCCAAATGGAAATGGGAGATGATTACTATGGATTTCATCACCAAGTTACCCAAGTGTCCGAGTGGGTACGACACCATTTGGGTAATTGTCGATCGTTTGACAAAGTCCGCCCATTTCATCCCAATCAAAGAATCATTTAAGATGGAAAGACTTGCGAGAATTTACATCCAAGAGGTAGTCCGACTGCACGGTGTACCTGCGTCCATTATCTCTGATCGAGATAGTAGGTTTACTTCTAGATTTTGGCAGTCACTCCAGAAGGCTCTTGGAACCAAACTAAACATGAGTACAGCTTATCACCCTCAGACCGATGTACAAAGTGAGAGAACAATCCAAACCCTGGAAGACATGCTTAGGGCACGTGTCATTGATTTTGGAAAGTCGTGGGACACACATCTACCTTTGATCGAATTGTCGTACAACAATAGTTACCACACCAGCATCAAGGCTGCTCCGTTTGAAGCCCTCTAGGGTCGCAAGTGCAGATCCCCTCTGTGCTAGACTGAGTTGGGGGACACACAGCTAGCCAAGAGTCGAGTCCCTAGCAATGCTCTCACTGGTCCTGAAATCATCCGCGAAACCACTGAGAAGATCATCCAAATCCGAGAACGATTGAAAGCTTCACGAGATCGCCAAAAGAGTTACGCTGGCAACCATCGGAAACCTCTGGAATTCTAGGTTGGAGACCGTGTCCTGTTGAAGGTCTCGCCCTGGAAAGGCACGGTACGCTTTGGAAAGCGTGGGAAACTTAACCCTAGGTACATTGGATCCTTCGAGATCCTCGCCAGGATCGGTCCGGTAGCCTATAAACTTCGTTTACCCCATGAGCTCAGTAACATTCATCCCGTATTCCATGTTTCCAATCTCAAGAAGTGTTTTTCCAATGAAACCATAGTGATTCCTTTAGGCGAGATAGAGATCAATGAAAACCTCAACTTTGTGGAGGAACCGATTGAAATCATGGATCGAGAAGTCAAACGTACAAAGCAAAGTCGCATCCCGATAGTGAAGGTTCGCTGGAATGCCAAGCGAGGACCGGAATTCACTTGGGAGCGTGAAGACTCAATGAGTCAGAAGTATCCACATATCTTTCCAAGTCCATGATTTGTATCTTAATTTTGAATTTCGGGACGAAATTCCCTCTAACAGGGGGATAATGTGACAACCCGAAACTTCTAACCCATGTAATTGATCTAGCACTAAAACTTGAGTTCATTATCTTTTATTAAATCTTGTGGTTTCATATGGATGCTCTAGACTTAGTATAATCTAGATATGAGTGTTAGGAAGGGTTGGAGAGTGTTTAGTATCACAATATTGGGCCAAGCTCACTAAATAAGGTGTGTGCGGCCACACACCTGTGTGTATGGCCACACACCCAACCGCAAACACCCTCAACCTCACACCCAATTCAATTTATGGACGGATACCCCCTTCATTCATTCATTTAGATGTTCTCTTCCCTCTCTCTACTTTCTCTCTCAAAATCATCAACCAAGAACACTTGGAAGGCTTCATAATCGTGATCTACTCCATCTTCAAGCTAAGTATAGTGGTAAACACTTGAATCCCAAGCTTAAAACTCATTATGTTCATCATATTCATCATCCCATGAAGGTGTACGACCGCACACCTTCATAAGGGGGCAGCACACATTCAAATCTCCCAAGTATGAAGAGCATACACTTTGAAAATCAACATATGCACTCAAATGAGGAGTGTACGGCTGCACACACCCTTTGTACGGCCGCACACTCTTGTGTGCTGCCTCACACACACTCCTGGTTGCACTCCCCAACCGCACACTCATTTTCAAGACCATACACCCACTCTAATACCCATATTTGGCCCTAAACTTGCATAAATCATTAAGTTTAGATCATAGAACACTTATTCTTAGTAATTCCAAGCCCTAAGGATGTTTTCCCAACATGTTTAGTCATGAAACACCTTAGTTCTAACTCATTTATGTGTTGTCTCATAAAAAATAGGGGCCATAGGAGTTCAGGGCATCCGTTGACACTCGAACTCTACATCAAGCGGTGAGTTCATACCCCTACCCTTTTTCACTGTTTTCACTGTTTTCAGGGGGGAACACAAGCAAAGTACAAGGGATTACTTGTACTCTAAAACATGTTTTCATGTGTGTGTTTCACATTTTATATGCTTTTAACACTGATTGTTACAACTGATAACCATTTGAACATGCAGATCACGTAAACATATATTTGTGAAATGGACTTTAAACTGTTATGTTTTATATATATTTCACAAATGGTTTTCCACATTTTATCAGTTAAAAGCATGACATTAGAACCATTGAAACATAAAACTTGTACAGTGTATATCGTCGGTAACACTCCACAGAGATACGCGAGTGGAGGATTATCATATTATTACTAGTAAATTTGTTAGTCCTGTATGATTGGAGACACGTCCTCGGTGAACACTCCACAGAGATATGCGAGTGGAGGACTGCACCCGTAACCAGAATCTCTGGGATTAGAGAGTGTGACTTGAGTGTATAGATCTATACGGGGCTGACTACCCCACACCTGGCTGCTAGCTACAGCCGAACCGAAATGGCTCAAGGGTGACGAAAGTCATATGGTGATGTGGACTACTTATTGCCATATCTAGTCTATCGTATGGTTATGGAACTCGCAATTAGGATAACAGAGATTTACTTAATAGTAATAATGAAAAACGTAATACATTTCACAAGATAACTAGGTTTCAGTATACATCTTTCATATTGGTAACCAACAGTCAGGAAAGTATGGGAGTTTCCTAGGGAACATTGTACATAACTAGAAAAGGGTAACAAACCGGGTAACTTTACATCTCAGAAGGGTAAATATGTTTTTCAGAATACATCTTTTACAATTGGTAACCAACAATTTAGGAAAGTATAGGACTTTCCCGAGAATACATTTGTACATAACCAGAATAGTATAACAAACCAGATAACCTAATTGTACATTTCACAAGAGTAAACGTGTTTTCAGTGTACAACTTTACTTTACATCTTGAGAACCATTAACCAGCCTTTTAAGAAAATATGGGATTTTCTTGGTGTGTGTAACATTTTCAAAATCAGAAAGGAAACTTGAACGTTTTTCACAAAACAAAAACCACTTATGAACTCACCAGCGTTATGCTGATTTTTAAACCGCTTGTGCTCTCAGGTTAGCATTAGACAGGTACCCGATGATTCCTTTTTGCAAAGACAGAGTGCGTTGAAGACTCGTCTTAATTTTGTTCATATATACTATGTATCACAACTGTACAACTTTGCTTTTGAAACAATTGTAAAACTTTTCTATATGTAATGTAATGGTTGTTCTACTTTACTTACTATGTGCATTGGATTTGATACTCAACGTGGAGTCAACCCCGGAAATGTTTCCGCCTTCGGTTTTCGGGGTGTGACACATGTTTCAAGTGAGGAAAGTTTGGGTATTACGCCGATGAATGTACATTCAACAAAAGGGTATGTTACAGATGTAATGAAGAAGGGGACTTCAAGAAAGACTGCCCAAAGAGGGAAGGAGCTACAAAGCAAAATGCACTACCAAAGGCAAAGCCAAAAGCATTCCATATGATCCTTGACGAAGCAGGTGACAATGCAAGGAATTAGGAGGGAGGACTGATACCTGAAGATCCAGTTAAGAAGTAGCCATGCGGATAGTATCAGGAGGTGTAGCCTAATAGAGGAATAGTATTGGTTGAACTTTAACATCTATGTAATCATTCAATAAGTAATATAAGCCTTGATTTTGTCATTTGGTGCGTTAAGTTGTTATGTGATTTTCTTGCATGGCGACTTGGAAAAACTATGAGACAATACTTGCGACGAGTATGAGTAGGTGTGAATGGTAGTAGAGGCCTATACTACCCGAAGCACAGGACTCACACATGGATCAAGGAAAGTCACGAGGTTACCAAGAAGCTAGTAATTGATTCTGTTTTGTTCAAGTACGTCGTTACCATCGTTTCGGTAATGACTAAAAAGATGATTGTTATTCCGACCCTAGTTGTCATATCAAATCGATTCTGACTAAGATGAGTATGTTACGTGGTTTAAAGAACGAAGATTGATATAGCATCTGACTTAACCCAGAAGATTGAAGTGAAAGATAATCGAAGTGATCAATAGAAGTATTACAACCGTTGTTAAGGTAAGAAGCTTGTAGCTAGAAGTGCTACATGCTAAAATGTGATTATATCGCATTAGAACATGAAGGAAGATATATTTTGTTCTGTAATTTGACTCTAAGAGACCTGAGTCTAACCGTTGCATCATACGATGAGAGGTTATTACAACATGACCCATCGGTCTATTGTGGTAATCAAAGAAGTTCTCTTAAGATAATTTTGTTTAAGAAGGATTAGGAGTCTCCAATCAGAATCGTTTTGGTAACTTAAAGAGTTACGATTAGAAGTCCAACATAGGATAAAAAGCGAGTACAAGATTGAGCACCGTTTACAGTCAAGATGTCTAAGAGTTAGATACTCATTCGAAGAAACATAGAAGTTACAATTATTACCTAGGATGAAGAGATAACGTATGGATTCATTATATAAACCATGTTTTTTTGATGATTCTTGGACGTAATCTTCCTAAGGAGGAGATAATTGTAATGCCTGTAGATTCGAGCTAGTCAATTCAGAGACAATAAGCGTTAAAAATGAACTTTTTATGGAATATTATTTAGAATGAATAATCTTAACCAAGTCATAGTATATGTCACAAGGGTTCCGTACATATAAAGAACGCCGAAATCCGAGTTATAACGAAGTAAATTATGAGCCGTCAAAATTTTACGACTAAACCCGCACGACACCGCGTAACATAGAAGTAAATTTTGATAAATTACTTTTTAGCCTTAGTAATCTAAAGAAAATTCATAGTATATGTTAAACTAAGAACGTAGATAAAAAGAACGTCAAAATCTGACTTTGTATGAGGAAGTTATGATTTTTATAAGATTTAACATAATGGTGCGCAACCCGGAATTCGAATTTTAGATCGACTAAATTTTAGCCGACACAACCTAAACAAGAATCGAAGATCTCATTAATAAGAGCTCAACGATAAAAAAGACAGACGAAAACGGATGTCGGATGTCAAAGTTATGATTTTTTAACGGACTTTACTTGTCTAGGACTATTAAAAATATAACTTTAAAAATAAATCAAAATTAGCCAACGGCGTCTAAAAAAACGTTGTAGAGTACGGTTCCGCCTACACGTGGATATAAAGAACGTTAAAAATGAAGCTCGTATGCAAAAGTTACGGATTTTAGAAGATAATTAGTTTTTATAGTAACAAACAAGTGACACATGACGCAATCTGAGCCACACCTTCTTCCCCGTGGATTTGCATGAGATCCCGACACGTGGCACATTACGCCCAACGTAATTTTGAGCACGCTTAGTGTAACCCTTAAAAACCCATTACGCTCAGCGTACTCGACGCTGGCAGCCTATAAATAGAGGTGTAAATCACCCCATTTCTTCACACAACAACCCTTCTTTCTCTCTCATCACTCCCAATCTATCCCTCCAAATCCCTAGCAACTTCTAAGTGCTAGAGGCGAGTCCCAAAGCTCCGGAAGGCTCTGATAAGAAGACCTTTCAGCTTAGATGTTTCACCCCTGCAATTCCCGATTCCTAGCCAAACCTCCCAGTAAGTGAGTTATGCTTACCCTACTTTAAGTATAACTGATGTTTAAGTTCATTATCGTTATTATGAAGTTATAAACAAGATTTATCAGTGATTTAAAGTCGTTATACTGATTGATCTACTTACGGGTATGATGTCTAGGCTATAATTTAGTGAGGTGTTTAAAGTGGGACTTCAAAACTGTATACTTCGTATATCAAACGGACCCTACCTCCGATATGATCCTACCTTGTTGTTCCTTACTGATAGATCATGAAAGTAAACTTTGCGTTAATGATGAATCTAGATTAATAATTAGTCACAATAAAGATTAAACTAAAACTTAGTAATAATAATGCTAGGTTTCGTCGAAGGAAAAAAGAATCGTTAGAAGCGAAGCGTTGCCCGAGTTTGGAATCATCACTTTGACAAGTAAGTGCATAGTTATTTTTATCTGACACATAGATATGAAGTATTTTATTTAAATTACGTGTCGTGTGTGCAAATTATCTGTTTACTTGATATCTATGCTAGATGAACGATCTTACGCATGTTTTAAATGATTTAAACTGTATATGTATTTTATATCTAAAAAATATGTAGGTTAAAACATGGGTATATGAATAATAAGGGATGAAAGCTCATATAGAGGAATATTGGCAGTTATGGACATCGTGTCATATAGGTGAACATTAGCAGCAATTGACTTAGTACCCTATAGATGAGAATTGGCAGCTGTGCCACAACCTTTAGATGTTTTAAACTACGATGTACTCTAAACATCCTAGCAGCTGCGCTCAAAGGGTAGTATCGGCAGTTGTGCCTATTAGAGAACATCGTAACCCTGGTAACTGCGCCCAAAGGACAATATCAGTGGCTATGCCTAATAGAGAATGTCATAATTCTGGCAGCTGCTCTTAAATGATAATATTGACAGTTGAGCTTAATAGATAACAGTGACAGCTATGTCATTAAGCAAACAATGGGTTTCGTGTATATTCCTTGGGACAATCCTTAGGAATAAATGAGTGAATGATAAATGATTCTTAGGATAGATCCTTAAGAAATAAAGAAGATAATGAGGATGGATAATTGAGTTGATTGTTTAATGATTAAACATAATTATATTATTGTGGGTTGAAAACCCTATATATACTCACCAGTTTTCCCAACCTGACCCACTCAAGTTTATTTGTATCACAGGTGTCGATACGAAGTTACCTTACATTAGGAGATTAAAGAGATGTAGATCACTAGTGTAAGTTATTGTAAAGTCTGTTTATATTCATGTTTATGTATTGACGATGTCATCTCAAAGTTTTAAAAGAAATGAAATACATTTCTTGGGAAATGCTTTGATAACACATTTATCATGTCTTTCTGGGCACAAATTTCACATCATTTTAATAAAAGGGTACTCTGATTTTTAAATAAAACATAAACAAATCGGTCTTTTCTGGCAGTTAAAATTGGGGATGTCACACTTCTGTCGCCAAAGACGCTGTGGGCGTGGCTGGTAATGGAGGTCTAGTGGTGGTTGGCTATAACTGTTGTCGGAGACGAGAGTTGTGACAACAATGACGCTGGAAGGAAGAGGGTTTTGGGAATCGCTTCGGAAGAGAGCAAAGGAGGCAGACAAATGAAAGAGCTGAAGTCAGGGGGTTTGCTACGAAAGCCTTTAGCGGCGACGATAAGCCTTAAACGGAGACATATAAGTATTAGCGGTGACACCTCTACAGTAAAAAGTCAACATCATTAGCGACGACGCCCTTTATTAGCGGTGAACGCCCCCATTAACGGCGACATCTAACGCGTCAATTACATGTCACCGATAATGGGGATTGTCGCTGCTAAAAGCGTGGCCGCTAATACCTACCTTTCTTGTGGGGTATGTCAACACTTAAGAAGTGTGGAAGGATATTTAGCAAGAAATGTTAGATGATATTTAATTTCCCTTTCTTAAATTCTCACTCATTTGCTCTATCCTACGAAATATTGACTTGACTATCGTCAAGTTAACTCAGTTCCCAATTCTAGAATGTTTCGGGACATACCGAAGTTGCGATGTAGGTTACTTCGCAAATCCAATTACTCATTAAAACTAAATAATATTGGTTGTCGAGTTATCATATTAACCCGAAAATATACGTGCTTATTTTTGACTATATCCCTTTACAAATTTCCATAAATGATAGTTTCATGCATAAAAGAAAATATCAAATACCATTTTGTAAAAAAAAAAATAAAAAAAATAAATAAATAAATAAAGTTGAATACTCATAGCTACGGCAACGTAAGACGTTTAAAATGACAATATTATTAATTTTAAGTATTGTCTACTTTCAACCCTCTAGTTTTCACCTCTACATTCTACATGGCACAAATTGTTAATTCTACATGGCACAAAATTTGTCAAAGGTTAACACATGGCTAAGATTAAGCAATATTAAACATAGCTTCACTACCTATTCAATACGTATGTTATTAGTCAAATTAAGAGTGATTTTGGCTTAATTTTCATTTTGGACACAATCTTCCATTTGCCGGCTTGGCCTTCCGAGGGTGAACTCAAGATTTAGCAACCTATTTGAATCTAAAGACTTAGTCCTACTACTACTTTCCAACTTCATGTCATTTTCTGACAAGTGTAAGGATAGCTCATGTTCATCCACCTACAGAAAAACAATAATGATTCATTAAAAACAATTAATAATCTTTATACATACGATATACATATATCTATATATACAAGCTGAATATGGTCTATGCCTTCAAACCTTATTATCAATCACTCCAAGTTCTGAACAATTTCGCATGTATTCTTGGCTCAAGAACCTTGAATCGTATTTCTCCATTGTCGATGACCATGACCCTCTGCTTAAAATTTTTAGATTTAGAAAAGAGATTATGTCCATATATAATACGATAGAAAGCCACAAAAATATCATCACTTTTACCAAACAAACTATTCACATATCACATGGGAATATGCTTATTTATTCGTATTAACCAATACACTTAATTATTTCATTAATCACTAAATAGGGTAAGTATTTATATGCCGGACAAGAATCACCAAAGATGGTAAAACACTGAATGTGGACTATTTATTTATAATAAATGATTAAAAGATAAAATTCGGATATAAGGTTTTGATTTTCCAAAGGCGCAAGAAATCTCATGGAATACATGTGATGTACTTCTATTAAACTATTGAAAGCCTTTAATCCCAGTCGTACGTCGTTTAAATACTTGATAGCAATCAACTTCCATCCAGAAATAATTAGGTCAACAAAAGCAAGCCAATGTCTTTTACATTAAATATTTCTAGCTATATAGCTAGCTTTTACTTTAAACAACTCTAACATGCATAAAAATGAAAGGGAATTGAACTTGTATATGCTCTAACATAGATTAATTAGCTACCTATACTAATTCCTAGTTTTACATGTTTGTACAATAATTATGGAGAAATGTTCCCTAAATGTCATCCTATATACTAATATCTCAAAAATTTGTGCCATTTCCCTTTGCTTAATATTACTTTTCCTCGAGATTAAACATTATCATTCAGCATCGATTGGACATGTCACTCTCGTTCTTTCATATAGGAAAAAAAGAATCATATTTTACAATAACGAAGAGATTTAAAATTTTTAACATATAGAAAATCTCAACTAAAATTCTCCTTTAGTTTATTTGCCTTTTCTATTCACTTTCATCGAAGAGAAGATCTACATCATCAACACAATATTATTCATTCACCAACAAACATTATGCATTTATGTCTGTGTTTCAGATGTGCACTTAATTAGATGCTCTTTGTAAGTCAAGTTGGTATCATATCCGGTATGACTTCAAAAAGGTAATGATGATGAACACAGACAACGAACACAAAACTTGCAGAGAAATAGATCGAAGACTGATAGATATGTACTATTAAATGAAATTCACCACACACACACACACTAACCTCTGTGTTGTTTGTAGTGTAGTTGCTCGTGATGGGTGATGAGAATGATTAGAAAGGTGCAGGTTGGAGTTGTTGGCTTCAATTATTTTATCACCAGTTTGTGATATACCCCCTTGCATTTGTAGTAATGTCTCTGGGGTCCTTGGATTTATCATAACCATATCCGCAAGTGCAGCTGCAAAAAACACATTCATACAACACCCATCAATTTTCTGCGACTTATCAGACAAATCCAGTAATAATACTAATGGGACTCTATGTATTGGTGTTATTTTTATCTGAAATATGAACATATTAATGAGAAAACTATGATGCATGGGGTCCTTATATATAAATGAAAATAATAAAATCCAGTAGTACCTGCTTCTTTGTCAGTGCTCTTCACTGTTCTATACATCTGCATGAATATATCGCACAAATGATGTTATAAGTAAATAAGTAATTATATCCATAAAAAAAAAAATATCATCTTTCTTAGATGCCATAGTGTCCTTGTTCCCCATGAGGGTCCCGCTTCACTTTTTAATGTCAAATTTGAAGCTCAGATGTAGTAATACCCAGACATGTGTGTGTGTGTGTGTGGTAGCTTTTTTGTGTTCTTTTTCTTTTCTTGTTATGTTTACATTTTTTTCTTTATTAAAATCGTTTCTTTCTGACTAGAAGAAGAAGGATATCATTTTCGTGATCAGATGAACGAAATAAAAGTGTAGGAAAAGGACTCTTGCTAATTTTCATTAAAAGAAAAAAAAACTTGTTCTCTAATGACTCTTTTATGTATAGATTAAAAGAAGGATAATATAGCTAGCTACCTGGAGATGACTCTTGACATGAGCAAGAGTGAGATCTTTCACATTCATTAACTCTAGCACCGATTTAGGGGTTGCTCCTGTAACATTTTAAAATAATCACAAACGCATTAGTTTTTTTAAAAAAAAAAAAGAATCTAAAATCGATCCACTTTCCTAATCTCGTTAATTGGAAAATACTTTACGAAATAATCGTTTGAGAGTAGCTAAAAAGTGAAAAGGTCAAAGAGAATATGAAGATATATGGATCAAAAAACATACTTTCATGTCCACCAAGAAGCTGAACAGCATGAACGAAATGGGCGTGTAGAGTGGAAGTCCATCTCATCCGAGGAGCCCTAACGATCCTTCTAACACGATTACCCATTCTCGAACTCCTCTTAAACTCATGCCCATAGAATTGTGGTTGATCATAATGTTTGTTTCCATACTGATGTTGAAGAATAAGATTATTTCTTTGTAGGTGTAAAGGCACCATGGGATGTTGTGGGAAGTGAGGATCAAAAGTTGCCATGTGATCAACCCCCAAGCTCAGCCGCGGGTGGTGAAGCTGGAGTCCATGGGTAACAAAACCTCCTCTCTCCGGTGGCGGTGGATGGTGGTAGTGATGGTTGATGAAATTTAAGCCGTTGTCATGAGTTAAATCACTGCCGCTGCTGTTCGAATCTGTGGTGGTGGAGCTGCAGGTTGTCTTCTTGATACAATCGGCAGCTGGAGGACGGATCTGTAGCGATAGATCAGGCAAAGATGTAGCTGTGATACCACTTGTCATTGGTGTAGTTCTTGAAGCGAGAAACATGGAGTCGAAATGAATATCTAACAAAAAAAGACAGATTGGATGGTGTTCAAGAAAAGGTTTTTGAATAGTGATTATATCATGAGTGCCTTATGATTAATCTTTGCATGGTCTTTCCCAAATCAGAGATAGAGAGAGAGAGAGAGAGAAAGAGAGATAAAGAGAGAGAGAGAGGGGTGTAGACTTTATCAGTAGTAAAGAGTGTGTAGGCTTTTATCAGTAGTAGACTAGTGGTAGGTTAGGTTTGAGGTTTGACGAAGAATCGGAGAAAGGAAGGCTTTTTGTATGAGGTGGCTAGAAAAGAAAGGCTTTAGTATTAATTTATTTTATCTTCGGAGTTATGAAGCGGGGTGTAAATTGCAGATATCGAAACGAAAAAAGTTTGATTATATAATCAGAGAACCAGAGAGAGATCAGTATATATGAAGGTGATAGTTAAGAAGGAGAGATAGTGGTGTCGCTATAGAGGGAATGCTTGGAAATCGGGAAAAGAAAAGGATGGAATAGAACTCATAGGAACAATTATTCAAGAAAATAGAATATTAATTTTAAAAATCGAGAAATTAGTAAGACAAATTTCATAATCGTTTAAAAATTATACCTTATGACTAACATGCATGTGAAGTTTGAAAACCTTTATTTGAGAATGATGCTTATCGTATGCCGTCGTGGTTATTCATTTAAGAAAAATAAATATGGATTTAGGTTGAAAAGTGGGTTTCAAACATTATATTTTACATTTTTTATGCATTTCAAATCAAATTCTTAATTTGGAACTAAGGACTTGTCTTTAAATAAAAAAAAAAACATATAAATTATGTTTTTCTCTCCCTTATTTTAGAATATTTACTTACGTTTTACTTATTTCTTTGTGTTATGAATGTCCTCCAAAAGTCATATTTTTAATTAAAAAGGTTGATGTGACGAAAGCGAGTTATGGACATATGGTACCGGGGCCATTTATAATTAAGACTTCCAGGAATCACAAAATGAAATTAATATTAGAGGGTGCACCCCACCATGCAACTTTGATTTGTTTTTGCATAGGACTTGGTTAAAAGGTGAAGTATTATAACTTTTTGGTTGAATTTTTGGAATTTTGTTTTTGAATAAAAGATTTCGGATAATTAATATTTAAAATCATATCAGAAAATCTAATGTTAGAATTCCATATATATATATATATATATATATATATATATATATATATATATATATATATATATATATATATATATATATATATATATATATATATATATAATTTCCAATTTCTGAATATGGGATAAAAATTCGGTTGTCAAAATCTCTTCCTTGAAAGATTTAGATATCCAAAATATAGAATATTCATTTGCAACACCTCGAGAGTCACCTCTATGCTTCTTCTTTTTTGCCTTTTGCATACGAGTCATCTATTGAAAACACTGTCAGTTAGGAGTGTTATAATTTTTTTTGAAATCCCACATTCAAACCAAATGAAGTTTTGGTTATTTGGTTTGGGTTATTCAATCGGTTTTTAGTTATTCGGATCGATTAATACAATTATTACAGCTATAAAATTGACGATTGATCTAATGTTAAAACGTAACATAAGATGTAAAAATATGATGGAAACTTTGCATGTTTATGTTTTTTAATGTTAAAACATTAAGCAAGTTATAAACTAAGTTATAAATTATGAGCAAAATTCTAAAATGAAAATGTTCTATCGCTTAGATATGTGTATCCAGAAAACTAATGTTACAATTGATGGGTACTTCCATTTATTGCACATTCTTTATCTAAGGTTGTAAATGAATTGAATGAATATGAACAAGAACTTGTTTATGTTCGTTCATTTAAGTTAACCGAACAAATAAATGAACATAAATGAAAAAATGAACAAGTTCTTTTGTTCATTTTTGTTCTTTTAAAAAAGTTACATTGTTCATTTTTGTTCATTTATATTCGTAAATATGGTAAACGAACGTAAACAAGCGAACTTAAACGAACGTAGATAAATAAACATAATTGAACATATATAAATATAAACGAATATATAATATAGTAATATAATAAACACAATTGCACATATATATACATAAAATGAGTCATCACCACAGAAGCTGCTAGGGAGTCATCACGATGAATATTGCTAGAGACTCATAACCATAGAATGTTAACCTTTAGCTAAGTCAAAACACATGTTTATACAACTTTCAAGTAGAGCAAGTTGAGAGACTGAAAGAAGATTTTTTTTTTCATACCTGGTATGGTACACACCTTCAAGTTTTAGTTCCCTGTTATTGTATTCTGGGCAAAACACAGCATTGGCAATGTGAGCAATCGACAACCTAGAATTATCAGTTATCACTGCTACTTTATTGCCTTCATAATTTCTATATTCTTGCAACATTTCATGCTCTCATGTTATTTGATTAGAGCATCCAGGAGTTACTATCCATTCTTTAAATTTTTTGCCATGACTCTCTATTGTTGCGTTAAATGCCACATCCTCTTTGTCTTGAGCATAAAAAGCTTTTGCATCCAATATTTCTTCTACTTTAGAAGTTTCATCATTTCCGTCCTCGATGTTTTCTGAACGACAATCGTGTGTCATGTGACCCCTACGCCCGCAATTAGTACACCTAAAAGTAATTCTTTTGTGGGAACGGTTACTCTTTGGTGTCGACATATCCTTGATATGCTCGAGTATATTTTCTTCAACAGTTGTCTTTAAGACGAACATTGCCTTGCATGACTTGATCTTCCACTTTCGTAGGTTTCCATTGTTGTCTTCTGCCTCAGGTTGGTTTGTTTGGGTCCCTTTCACAACCTCCCACAGATCATGTCCTTGCATATAAGAGATGATGCAAGTAGACCATGTAATATAGTTTTGGTTGTTAAGCGTATTTACTCTACCAACAACTTGTAGATCACCCATTGACACGAAAGCTCTGATACCAATTTGTTAACTTTCAACAAAGACAAAACACATGTTTATACAACACGTTTCAAGTAGAGCAACTATTAGAAGAAAGTGTAACTAACACACAAATTTTTTTCTACATATATAAAAAATAATGACATCTACATAGCATAAAAACAAAAATGAATAAGGAAAATTGCTGCTACCTAGAAAACAGGAAAATGGCTATGAAAACAAACTACCCACTGGCTTGACTAATTCAACAAATCAAGTACTGGAACATAAAGGAAATAACTAAATTATAAAAGAAGGCATACACCTGACTGGTTGACCAAGTTGATGTTGTTGTATTTTAACATAGAATTCGCTAGGGAGTCACCACCACAGATTTTCTCTAGGGGGTCATCATTTGCTACAATGATATGCCTATGAAAGTTGTTATAGATCTATTACATATTCAATGGCATAAATGCAATGGAATATGCTACATAAACAGGAATACATAATTCACAAGGGATGCATGACTACAAAGTTATTAACGGAATCTGTCTATGGAAAGTGCGACGGAATACCCTCTGCTACGGATTTCATTCCACTGTCACATTTGCAAAGGAATTACAGTTTCCGTTGTAGACCCTTTGCTAGGCATTTTTAGGGACATAATTGTTGGATTATGTGTCTAAGTCAATAGCTAAACTGATATATATATATATATATATATATATATATATATATATATATATATATATATATATATATATATATATATATGTATTAATTAAAAGCAGAGTTCTTTTTGGTTGCCCTCAAACTAGTAATTGACAAAATCACTTTTTGGAGAGAGAGGTTGATTTATTGGTTTATTAGAAGGTTAATAAATACCAAGAAATAATTTACTAATATATTACGAGTACAATATATTAATTACAAATGGTATTATTTATTTAATAATTAAGCAGATTCTAATTGCAATTAATTGGATTAATTAAAAGTGCAAGAACCTAAACTGTAATTGTTCAATAGTTGAACAAAAGAAGGATTCAAGAATAATCTGGGACCGAAAATTTGAAGCCTCCTTAGGTGTCAAGATTAATCCTTATGGATAATTATGAATATGGATAATTACGTAATTTGAGATAATAGTATTATATTCAAATTAAGGTTATCCAACGTTTCTTTGTTCTACTATATAAGGAGCCTTGGGGCTCTTAATTTTGGCCACTCCTTCTTAAAAGAGAAATCAAAAAATCACTTCCTCCCTCTCCTCCCATCTTAAGTCTTCAATTTCTAGGGTTTGATTACAAACCATTAGAGGCATGAGATTTCTGGTGCTTGCTTTTTGAAGCTTGTTCAACAAGGAATTGTTTGATTATTTACTACAATAATCAAAAGGTATGTAAATGCTAAAACCCTTTATGAATTTCGAAAATAGTAGAATCTTCCTAAGTTTCTTGATGTTCAATTGTTTATTAAAATGAATAAAGAAAACTTAGATCAAATAGGTTGCATGTGAACTTAGGGTTACGTTTTACCGCAACATATTTTTGTAACCTGTAAAATCTATCACTGGTATCAGAGCCATTTTTTTCGATTGATCTTGCACAATGTTGAATAGATTCAAATTAGGGTTTATAGAAATTAAATCATAAGGGAGGCATTTCGAAAATTGCTAGGGTTCTAGAAACCCTAGCCACCTTAACCTTTTTCGAAAATTTTGGATCCCTTTTAGGGTTTATATTATTTCCTTAATTCTTATTTTAAAAGCCGTAGAGTTTAAATAATAAAAACCTGATAAACCCAAACCCTATTTTCGAAAATTATGGGGTTTGGAATACGATTAAATTTAAATTACTTTATCAATTGGTTAATTGTAAATATTTATTTAATCCATAATGATTTATTAATTTAATTAACTGGTTAATTAAAAGATAATGAAAATCATATATGGTTTAATATTAATTAATTAAAACACTTAATTTAAATAATTAATATTTAAACCTCATATTTTGGAAAGTTTAAAATATAACATATATATATATATATATATATATATATATATATATATATATATATATATATATATATATATATATATATATTAAAAGTTAATTACTATATGTATAAGAAAAATTAGTTAAATCGCTAGTACGCCTCTTTCACGAAACCATGCTTTAAAGAAGGTATAAGGAAGCAACCTATAAAATGACAATTGAATTGGTGTCCATTCTCACCTACCGTTCTCCTGTATGGTGAGAGCCGTTACTTGAAGTAGTTTGATAGGACATAATCTCGTTAATAAGTATAATCATATAAAAGTACTAGAAGCTTCTTTCAAAAATCTCACTCTAATTACTTTAGGAATAATGTGAAACGTATGCTAATCCATGAAAACGCACATCATACTTTAATATGTCGTTAGTTGAGCATGTGTGGTTAACTGGCACACTAATAGGGGCTTTAAAGATAAATGATGGGCATCTCGAAAAGTATAATTCTTAATGGAGCGTGTGTGGTTAACTGACCCATTAATTAGAGATGATAAATGACATCGAGGGTGCCAAACGTGTTTACATGGTTATTCACATCTTGTTTGTGATCATCGGCATCCCAGTCATAAATAGAAGAGCATACCATGAGATTAAACATGTCATTGTTTGGATTCAATGAATCTCAAAAGATCTAGGAAGTTCTTAGTTTGAAATTGGTGAACCGTTTTTACATACCTTCCTATAACCGCAATAAGATTACGACGTCTCTATTCTTAGGTGTGAATAGTTATCTTGGATCCTAGCCTTGAATATTACTTATGGGTTAAAATAATATCAATTTATATCAGCTATCTAAACCTACTTCTTTCATATAGATATCTACTCTAGGAGATGCTACTGATACTTAATCTTCCTCCAACAACAACTTTACTCTACTATCTATCATCTCTAAATAGAAACTATTTGGCCCAAACAACATGGAATGGATTTGAAATCTCAATATGACTCTTTGATACGAGGGAAAATAATATGTCCGCGATAAAGCTCTTGTTGAAATCAATGAGTCAACTGCTACTCCATAAGAGATTGCTACATATAAAAAACACTATGACAACGCAACAAAGCTCGCTTACATCATGGTTGCAACCATGGTACCTGAGTTGCAAAAGCACTATGAAGACTACTGGATGTAAAAGATGGGTTTAGATCTCGTGGAAAAGTTCCATAAGAGAGCGTGTCAACAAATGTATGAGGTCGTCAAAGCATTAACGTCCTGCAAATTAAAGGAGAGAGAGTATGTCTACAATCAAGTGTAGAGAATTCAGATATGCGTGAAGCATCTTGAAAGGCTAAATGTAAACTTTGATGAGGAGTTGGCTATTGACATAGTCCTTAACTCCCTTTAATCTTGGTCTGGCCATTTCATATCGACTTATCTTTGGAACAACATAGAGACCTCATTGGCCTAACTCAATAACTTGTTGCAGACAGCTGAATCAGGGATGCAAAAGAATCAAGTTTCTTCTGTTACAAGTGCTCTCGTACTTTCCATTAGGCACAAAAAGGAAAGAAGAGGAAGGCTAAACTTCAATCGAGCTGGATTGTCTAGTAATGGGTCAAAGACACAACCAAGTTCAAACATTCCTACTATTAGTGACCCTAAAGAGGCCACTTGCTACTGTTGTATAGAAAAGGGCCATTGGAGAAGAAGATTCCCTAAATACTTGCAAGACATCAAGGATGGCAAGGTCAAGCCATATTCTACAAGTATGTACATTATTCAAGTCAATAACTCACAACTTACTTGTTCTTGTATCCTTTATACCAGATGTAGATTTCACATTTGTTCTGATTTGAAGGGCTAAGAGAAAGTGATGAAGTGGAGCATGGAAGAATAAATCTGATCTTGGTAAATAGGTGATTTACTCTTGTTACGAAGATTGGGACTTAAGGTCTTACCCTTAGCGGTGATGTTAGGATAGATTTGATTAATTGTTGCTATTCCTCATAAATGACACAAAACATTATTTCTTTTCATGCATTGTTTAGACAATGATTTCAATATTCTTTTAATGATATGAATGGTTAGATTTTATCTTATAAAAATGGTGTTTTTATGTTTGAAGCTCTACCTTGTAATGATGTGTATGAAATTGTAATTTGTGTTGATATTTTAGGCAATAGTGTAATAAATATTGATTCATATGTTCGTGTAGACAAAGAATGCTTACGACATTGTCGTCTTAGACACATTAACAAGAAATGCATTGTCAAAATAAAAAAGGGTGGTGTGTTGGAATCACTTCACTTAAGGTCGGATGATGAATGCGAGTCTTGTCTTTTGGGTAAGATGAAAAAATCACCTTTCACTGAATCTTGTGAAAGAGGTGAAGGTTTGTTGGATCTCATACAAAAAGATGTGTGTGGACCCTTCAGATCAACCACATGGAATGACAGTTGATTCTACGTGACATTTACGGATGATCATAGGAAATATGAATATACCTACTTAATCAAACATAAATAACAAACCTTTTAAAGGTTTTAAGAGTTTGTACACGAGGTTGAGAATCAACTAAGCAGGAAGATAAAGATGCTTCTATCTGATATAGGTGAGAGTATCTTAGTATCGAGTTCTGTGACTATCTCAAGGAATGTGGAATCGTTTCACAATTGACTCCTCCTAGGACACCATAACTTAATGGTGTGGCTAGAGAAGAAATTGAAACTTGTTATACACGGTTCATTCCATGATGAGTTAAGCTTCATTTCCTATTTCTTTCTGGGGGTATGCCCTAGTGACAGCTACCCATATTCTTAATTTTATCCCTACTAAGAAGGTTGCCAAAACACCTCACAAGATATAGACAGGGAAAGTTCCCTTGCTAGTCCACATAAATGTTTAGGGTAGTGAATCTTTTGTTAGACGAGAGACTCACGATAAGCTAGAACCAAGAAAGGATGGGTATATTTGTTGGGTTTTGAGCACTATCACACTCCTACGGTGCACATGCAACCCTAGATGCTTTGGATCTAAGTTTTTTCGATTATACATGCAATGTTGTTTCCAAAGCATGAAGCCTAAACTAGCATACAAAAAATTTGAGATATACAACACAAAACCAAAGTAGATGAATAACTCTTAGTGTAGCCTAGAGTTCTTAGCCTTCAAAAGCTTTAGCACCTCAGATGTGATGCCTCTAATGTGTCACAAACACCAAGTGCAAAAGGAGGCTTATGAGACGTGGCTAGGTAGCTCAAAATCGCTTGTCTCTCTTCTTCGAATGCATGGGAGCCAATTTTGGCTACTATGGGGTTCCTTTTATAAAGTGGGAAATTCTAGGGTTACATCCATGCAAACCCTAATTCACATGACCCTTCATATCCTTTAGGTTACATGGGTTAAACCTTTATGGAATATCACATATGTTTAGCCCACCCTAACCAACCATGTATCATTAGCCCACCTATAAGTATTATTGATTTACATAACCAGTCTCCGTATATTTAATTAGTCTCTTTTGATCGCTATATTAATTCTAAATTAATTCTTGATCAATACTAATTAAATAACATGATTTCTCAATTAATAAATTATACATATAATATATTAATAAACCACAAATAACCTCTTCTCAAAAGTCCATCATATCAAATTGCTTTGGTGAAGGCAACCCAAAAGGACCATGCTAAAATCGGGTCAAGTACCTACCAATTATAGTTATGGGCTTAGACACCTAATCTAACAGTCTCCCACTTGGATAAGTCTAATAACTATAATCGCCAATGCATCTTCAAAATCCGATTAGCAATCGTAGCTTTCAAAAGCCGTTGTCGAACTCTGACCTAGCCAGTGACGCGTCCTTTAGATAAGGGATCATATAATCCTCTGTTCTACAAGATATCGTGTGGAAAAATACACGGAACATAATTATACTCATTGTCTAACAGTTTGTTTCCCGATTTCCGATTTGTTTGGCATAGAACGTAATTGAACAGATCAATTGAGTCCTAATCGGGCCCGACACATAAGCCAAAACCAAATCATCGCTTTTAATCTAACTAGGATAAAAGGAACAAATAAACTTCGACTTATATGCTTATACTAACTACGAGTTAAATCATGCACAACGACACGTTTTATAACATCAAGTTACTGATGCATTTTCATACCATCAATGCATAACCAAATCGTAGTCAACAACTCATATATCTTGGTTTAAAGACTATATGATATTATCGTCTCACAATCATCGTGATAAATTCCATGAAGTGATTCATGTGAGCGTGGGTTTAATCCAATACTCAAATCTTATTTCAAGAGCACTCATGAATGTTGTAGCAAACTTTTGCTATGTATAACACCTTAGACAATCTACAAGACAATTCATGATAGTCTAGCCTCATAACCTACATCCAAAGTATGATCGAATGTGGGTAGTTTGAATAATCTTATTATTCCGAAAGTCAATTAAACTTCAGTTATTACAAGTTTCTAAATATTTATTTAAGCACTAAAACTAATATCGTCCTTTAGCCTAATGCTCCTTGCATTCTGCAAGTGCTTAACCTTACTCAGTCCCTACGTAAGGGGATCTGTTGGGTTATCATTCGACGATACCCTCTTTACAATAAGGAGTCCTTCTTCTACTTGATGTCTTATGAAGTGGTATTTTGTGTCAATGTGCATGGACCTTCCATGATCTCTCGGTTCCTTGGTTAAGGCGACCGCTCCTTCATTATCGTAGAAAATCTCCACAAGCTTCTTTATTGATGGTAAAACTCCAAGGTCTCCGATGAATTTTTTCAACCATATCGCCTCCTTCGATGCTTCGCTCGCTGCTATGTACTCTGATTCACACGTTGAATCAGTTACAGTCTCCTTCTTGGAACTTTTCCATGTAACTGCTCCTCCGTTTAGGGTAAACACCCAGCCCGACTGAGAGCGCAAATTATCGTTGCCGGTCTAAAACTTGGCATCACAATACCCTATCACTCTCAAGTCATCACTCCCACCGAGGGTAAGGACCCAGTCCTTAGTCCTCTGCAGGTACTTAAGAATGTTCTTTACTACAGTCTAGTGAGCTTTACCAGGATTCTCTTGATATCTGCTGACCATGCTCATAGCAAAGCCCACATCAGGGTGAGTATAATTCATAGCATACATGACCGAGCCAACTGCGAAAGCATATGGAACTTTACTTATCTCCGCTATCTCAGCCTCTATACTCGAACTTTGAGTCTTACTTAGTTTGGTATTGCTTTGGATAGGTAAGTCACCTTTTCTTGAAGTCTTCATGTTGAAACGCTTCGACACCTTGTCCAAGTAGGTACTTTAACTAAGTCCTATTAGTCTTTTACTCCTATTCTCAATATCCTTATCCATAGAATATAAGCAGCTTCCCCAAGGTCCTTCATAGCGAAACACTTCCCAAGCCAGGACTTCACTTCCTGCAAGGTTGGGTTCTCATTTCCTATGAGTAGTATGTCATCTACATACAATACCAGAAAGCTAACTATACTCCCACTAGCTTTGACATATACACATGACTCATCCTCTCTTCTCTAAAATCCATACTCTTTGACTTTCTCATCAAAAAAAAAATTCCATCTGCGAGATGCTTGTTTAAATCCATAGATGGATTTCTCAAGCTTACACACTCTGTTAGGGTACTTTGCATTAACAAAACCCTCTGGCTGACACATGTAAAGATCTTCAGCTAACTTACCATTAAGGAAAGCGGTTTTGACATCCATTTGACATATTTCATAATCATGAAATGCAGATATGGATAACATCAACCTTATAAATTTAATCTTTGCCATTGGTGAGAAGGTCTCATCATAGTCAACTCCGTGAGTTTGAGTAAAGTCCTTCGCAACCAGTCACACCTTATATGTGTGTACTTTCCCATCGATGTCGGTCTTCCTCTTAAAGATTCATTTGCACACGACTGTCTCGCGACCTGGCACATTTTCAACCACGTTCTAAACTGGATTATCATACATGGACTGAATCTCGCTGTCCATAGCCTCTTTCCATATCGCAGACTCGGGGCCTACCATGGCTTCCTTGTAGTTAATGGGTTCATCTAGATTTATCAATGTACTATCACTGATAAATGTATCACCTTCAGCTTTTATACGTAAACCATATAACACAGGTGGAACACTAACTCTATTGGAACGTCTCAGAGGTACGGATTCGTCAATTGGTTCAATAGGAGTTTCCTCCTCGGATTGAGCGCTAGTGTTTGAGGTTCTTTCATCAATTAACTCTTGAAGATCTTCAAGGTTAATTTTCCTCCCACTGTCCTCTTTCCATATGAGTTCTCTCTCACGAAAGACTACTTTCCTCATAACAAAGACAACATTGTCACTCAGTCTATAGAAGAGATACCCAAAGGACTTTTGCGGGTAGCCGATGAAAATACATCGCTCACTACGAAGTTCGATCTTGTCGTGAGTCTCTCATCTTACGAATGCCTTGCAACCCGTAACCATGATGTGTTCTAACGAGGGAACCTTCCCTGTCCACATCTCGTGAGGTGTTTTGGCAACCTTCGTAGTTGGGAGTAGATTAAGGATATGGGCGGAAGACTCTAAGGCATACCCCCAAAATGAGATAGGTAACGAAGCTTGACTCATCATGGAACGAACCATGTCCAACAAAGTTCTATTGCACCTGTCAGTCGTACCATTAAGCTGTGGTGTACTAGGTGGTGTGAATTGTGAAACAATTCCACATTCCTTAAGATACTCATGGAACTTGATACTTAGATACTCACCACCTCAATCGGATCGGAGCATATTTATCTTCCTTCCCAATTGATTCTCCACTTCTTGCTTAAACTTTTTGAACTTTTCAAAAGTTTCTAAATTATGCTTGATCAAGTAGATATACCCATATATGCTGTAATCATCAATAAAAGTCATATGGAAGTAGTTAGCATCTGTTGTGGCAGATCTGAAGGGTCCACACACATTGGTGTGTATGAGATGCAATAGACCTTCACCCTTTCGCAAATACCAATGAAGGGTTACTTGGTTATCTTTCCAAGCAAACAAGATTCACAAGTATCATCCAGCTTCAAGTTGAATGACTCCAAGACTCCATCATTTTGGTGTTGGGCTATGCGCTTCTTGTTGACATGTCCAATATGACAATGCCGCAAGCATGCCTTGTCCAAAACATTGGACGAAGCAATATGCAACACATTATTTCCTAGTTTATCTACAACTATCACAGTTTCATATATACCATTACAAGTTAATGCTTCAAAATAGAATTTCCATTATAATAAGCGTTTATTCAGCCAATCACATTATTAAACAAAATAGTAAAACCTTGTTTATACAAACAATGAAAGGAAATAATATTTCTCACCATATCCGACAAATAACAAAAATTATTTAATTCTAAATTTAACCCATTACTAAGCAATAAAGAATAGACTCCAATCGTTGTGACAGACGACACTTTCCTATTTCCAATGATTAAGTTTATCTTCCCATGCTGCACATCCCTACTTTATTTTAGTCCTAGCAAATCAGAACAAATGTGAAATCCACAACTTGTATCAAGGACCCAAGAATTAGCATGTGATGAGTTATTAGAAAGAATAGTGTGAATACCTGTGAAGATGGCTTTATCTTCCCATCCTTAATGTCTTGCATGTATTTGGGGCAGCTTCGTTTCCAGTTCCCCTTTCATGACAATAGAAGCACTCTACTTCCTTCGGATTGGTAGAGGGTTTAGCGGCACCAACTTTGGTTCCACTATAAGAGGATCCATCATGGGACTTTCCGTTGTGCCTCTTGGAAGGAGCCTTCCTCTTCTTTCCCTTCCCTTGACAAATTGCCAGAACAGGGGGCAACAATAGTAGGAGTGGATACAACATACTTGCCTTTTAAGTTGCTTTCTGCAGTTCTTAGAAGGCCTTGATGCTTGCAAAGAGTGACATCGTCCTTGTTCATATGATAGGTCATACGAAACTGATCATAACAAGAAGGCAAAGAGTGTAGAATGATATCTATGGCCAACTCTTCATCGAAATTAACATTCAATTTCAGCAAGCGGTCCAGATATCTTTGCATCTTCTGCATGTGGGTCGTGATGGACTCTCCATCCTTCATTTTGGTTGTGATCATGGAGGCAATGATCTCATACCTCTCTTGCCGAGCACTTAGATATTATCTTTCCATCAAATCTTGGTGCGTCCCTCTCAAGAACCATGTATTCCTCGATTTGATTGGGAGTAGAAGTTTGTTCATCAATCTCCTTCAGCTCTTTATAAAGGACCTATTCTTTGTCCTCGTATCGAAGGGCCATACGAATGTTTTGAATCCAATCGTTAACGTTTGACCCATTGAAGATAGTTCTTCAAACCAAGTTCATGAAGGACAATGAGCAAGAACCCAATACAATATTCTACAATTCGGAAGAGGGATGTAGTAATCCAATTGTAAAATATTTGAAGGAAGGTAAATGTCGATTTACCAATTTCTACCATGAAAAACAAAATTGAGTATTAAGCTATAATTGAATTGAAATTCCTAGATTCTTTGAGATTCATTGAACTTTATCAATGGCATGTTTAAATCTTGATTAAGCCCTTCAAGTTTGTGACTGAGATACCGAGAATCATAAACAAGGTGTGAATAACCATGCAAATTGCTTGGTACTCTTAACGTCACTTATCACCTAATCAATGATCCGGTTAACCACACACGCTCCGTTGATCTATGACAAACATTAAGATACCCTTTTCCACCCTTGACAGTCCCAAATTACTGTGCTGGTTAACCACACATGCTCCACTAATGACTTGGCAGGGTGCAAAGTGCAATTCCATGGAATAACACCATTTTCACATTTTTTTTCCTAAAGTAACTAATGTTAGGAATTTATAAAAGTTTAGTTACTTTATAATTTCATTATACTTACTAATGAGGATTAATGTCCTATCCTACCCGTTCGGCTAACGACCCTGCACCAGTCAAGGAAGCATTGGGTGACAATAGACACCCATTAAACCACCGTTTTATAGGCAGTAACCTTATACACCCCTTATAGACCGACATCGTGAATGAGGCCTACTATATATAAAGCATATTAATCATATCTTGAATTTTGAGAGGTACAAGATACAAAAGTTTTTCTACAAATCAATTATGCATAACAAAATCATTAATATTTACCAAAATTTTGAAAACTTGAATTAAGGAAGGTTATTAAAAAATTAACTTGGAGCAAAATAAAAAATCTAAAATATGAAATTCATCAATATAAGTTAATTTACATTTCTGAAACTAGATACAAATAATAATTAGTTTACATCGAATGTGTAAATATACAATATAAATATAAGTTCTAAACAAAACTATTTTAATTAAAAGTGGTAATCTTTCTTATTAGATAATATTATTTTCCCATAAGAAAACTATTCGTCAAAAAAACTATTTATCGCCGCCGCTTTGTGTAGGCACACATCTAATGTGTGTGTGTGTGTATATATATATATAAGTATTAAATTTTAATATTATAATAGTATAAGGGTTGATTTTTAACTTTTAAAACTCTAGGCTTTGGAATTAAATGTTTCATTAGTGAGACTTTACAAACTCCAAAACTTGAGGACAAGTTTTGAAACTCTTCAAAACTATTCATTTCCATAACTTATGAGTTTAACGTTATTTTAATGGATGAGAGTTTTCATGTTCCATAATTTGAGGACAAGTTATGGAACTCACTAAGAACATTTAGATCAATTTCAACAAATAAAGTTATCATATAATTGATGATTGATCTAACTAAACTGATATAACAAGATAATATCAAATAAACAATTTACAACTAACTTTGTTTATCATATAAACCAACAATTATCTTAAAACTTTGACAATTATCTTTTAACTGGATGGGTATAATCAGTACAAGAAATCCTTAGTTGCTGCCCATACAACTTCTCGTGCTAACAATACCAAAATATCACCCAATTAGCAATTGGATTCCAGACCATGATCCGTAATCCCTACTTAGGGTCAAATGACCATTTTACCCCTGGCTCAACAAGATTCATAACTAAGGCCCAAGCCCAAATCCAATAAGATAGAAAATCATAAAATCCATAAAAGCTCACTAATGGCCTAATTTTCCAAATTTGCCCAATCCCATACAGGCCTTATCCTAAGCCCATATTTTACAATTCAGAATGCTTCAAATCCCCCTTGTGACAAACTTGATCAAAGGCATTAGACAAAAGTCAAGGTCAATGGCCCAGGTTGACCAAACTCGCCGAGTTGTCCTTCAACTCGTTGATTTTCTTCATTAGACTGCAAAAAGATCAGGAAAAAACCCCCTCAACTCGCCGAGTTCACCAGAAATCCAACCTCTTAATTCATTAAGTTGACATTTTCGAAACTAAGGGCTTCTCAACCCAGATCTTAACTAAAAATATTAGATTACATATATTCAACGAATGAGATAGGTTCATTAAGAATTTAGAGAGGAAAAAATGGAAAAAAAAGCATTCAATCCTCTTTTATATCTTGTATCTATAGCATTTTTGCCCTGGTGGATTTCTTTCTCATTTCAAAAAAGTATGGAATCCTGGGTTACTAATTGGTGGAATATTAGGCAACCAGAACCTTTTTTGAATGATATTGAAGAAAAGAGTATTCTAGAAAAATTCATAGAATTAGAGGAACTCCTCTTCTTAGAGGAAATGATTAAGAAATACTCGGAGACACATCTACAAAACCTTCGTATAGGAATTCACAAAGAAACAATCCAATTAATAAAGATACACAACGAGGGTTCTATTCATACAATTTTGCACTTCTCAACAAATATAATATGTTTCATTACTCTAAGTGGTTATTCTCTTATGGGTAATAAAGAACTTGTTATTCTAAACTCTTGGGTTCAGGAATTCCTATGTAACTTAAGTGACACAATAAAAGCTTTTTCTCTTCTTTTATTAACAGATTTATGTATTGGATTTCATTCGCCTCATGGTTGGGAACTGATGATTGGCTTTGTCTACAAGAAGCTACTGCTTCCGCCTCTCTAGGCTTTGCTATCGTTCATGAATGGTATATGGATCTCTCTAGGTAGTGGTCGGCCTTCTCGAATGCCCCTTTCCTTGCCGCCAAACCACTAGGAGAGTCAACAAGCTAGCTTGCTCGCATTCTAGAAACGTAGCTTTCGCGCCCTTCCTGCCTACGAAAATTGATGTGAATGATCGTGACAGCTCTTAAAATCCTAGGATTTTCCTCACTAAGCTTTTAGGAAAGTCAAGACAAGGACTCTAATTGTAACAGACACAACCCCGTCTTCTATTAGCTATATGATAAACACTAGTCTTTGTCTTTCATCGTTGCGTTCCGGTTAGTTCAGGTCGGTCCAACTTCGTACCTTTCCGGCAAAAACCATATATCTCAGAGAGGTCGTATTTCTTTGGGTTGGTAGTAATGGAATGCTTTCATTATAAAAAATGAACAACATTTCCCACCAAAAGATCAGTCCAATAATACCACTCACTAGTAAATAGCGCAATACTTTTGTGAAAGGGATGCTCTTATCATGTTATTGCTGAAAATAAAAAGTGAATTCCTCTATTTGATGTCGATTCACCCACACATCCATTCCTTGTAGAGGAAGGCTAACTGCTTGTTAGTTGGGAGCTGTATGAGCGGAAACGTTCACGTACAGCTTCGTGAGAATGGCGGTGGACAGAAATGGCCTTGTGCTACCTCACACTCGTCTTAAATAGGGTCAGCTCTTTCTTTTTTAGGAGAGTATGCCAAGCCCCATAGCTCGAAAGAAAGAAAAAAAAGCTGGCAAGGGACTCACTTATGAAACATAGTTGAAAGATGTTTTTGATTTGGATCATTGTTAAGCGGTAAGGATAATGACAAACTGGCTCTCGGAAGTAACTACAGTGTTAACGTTGTTGAAAGCTCATTACTTATTTAAGTAGGCCTCGCTTTTCGAAGCTGCTCACAGCTCACATTATGGTGGAGGAGGCTTCAGAAAGTTCTAGGAGTGTGAGCAGTACGATCTGAAAGGCTCCCATATTGTATGGAGGGTAGGGGCTATAGATGCCAAACAAACCTGACCCTATCTATCGTCCTTCCTGATACCTCTCAAGGAAAATCTCGAATTGGATCCTATATTGACGGGTTAGTGTGAGCTTATCCATGCGGTTATGCACTCTTCGAATAGGAATCCATTTTCTGAAAGATCCTAGCTTTTGTGCTTTGGTGGGTCTCCGTGATCCTTTTGATGACCTATGCCTCAAGAAGGGTAAAGATTCCAACTGTAAGCACAAGGATTTGTGAGTTTCTAAAATTACCATATGCCAAATATACATCAAGACCAAGCACTGTGCACAATCAAACCGAAAAAATTAAAATGGGCCCAACCTTAGGGATTATTTCAATCTAACAATAATAGGCCCAACCCAGGGTTTATATCAACCAGATCGTACAATAAGGGCCCCAGCCCAGGCGTTTATTTTAACCTGATCAAACAATAATAAGCCCAACCCTGTGGTTTATTTGAACCCAAGCATATAAACATATAAGAGTCACATAGCAGCTAGCATTCCACATAACAAAATAATAGGCTAGTATAGGTGTCTTCCACCCACATGTACGATGAGAGGACTCACCTATGACAGAAGATAATTGTATCGCTCAATCGAGTTGCTGCTAACACGACTCCTCAGAATAATCATAATCCAAAAAATAATTGTAGTTAATAATCAGGGTTTAACCCAAAAATATTGGTCTAAAACATAATTTATGCTACTAAGGAAAAAAAGGCCATTTTACCCATTCACACATGGCCAACCCTACCAAAGCCCAAAACTCCCTAGTGAGCCAAAGCCCAAAATAGCCAAAGAAGGCTTCCTAGGCGTACGCCTTGTTATTCCCAATGTACAGCTAGACCTCAGAAGACTTATCGGGTGGCAACCTAGTACGAATTGTGTACCCTGGGTTATGCCCATCGTACTCAACAAGCTTCAAAAATCCTATTAACGTCTTAATACCATAAGACTTCACATCTAAGTTGCAGATACAAAAGTAATTAACGTCTGGAATGATAAAGTTGCAAAGTTTATGCCTTTGCATGGCAAGAAGGAGTCTAAAGTCCAACTCTTAGTCTTATTGATGACCAAGAGGATAAAAAGATCCATCATGCATGATTGGGAAGGACCAAGATCCAATTTTTACGAAGCACTATTCTCTAAAATCAAAGGAAACACTCCACATTTGGTATGGAGTTGCTCAAACTCACAAGATCTAATGCTATAGGACCATTAATGAACAAATCTTACTATATAGCTAGATCTAAAGATGTAGGCACCAAGGTTGGAGCTGTATACCTCCAGAAGATGCACAAGGAAGAGTAGATGTTGGATCTAAAGGCTTAAGTGAAGCACCGCAACTCCAAGGGTCTTCCTTCACCACCAAGAACACCAAAATGACACTCTAAGGTTTCAAAAGACATACAAACACACACACACACTTAGGGTTTCTAAATGCAGCCTGAGAGAGTTGGAGGCTAGAGGTAGAAAAGTGTTAGAGTTCATATTGTTCCTTAAAGAATTGAGCCATAATTGAAAATACCTGGAACACTTGTGTTAAAAATCTCCCCCACTTGTATCAGACTTTGCCCTTGAAGTCTACTGCTGCAAATAAGTCTGGGTAGTGCTCCATCATCACGTCCTCAGTCTCCCACATCAATTTCGAGTGTTTTCGGTGCTGCCATTGTACCTTCACTAGGTTCACCACTTTGTTCTGTAGATCCTTGTTCTTCCTATCAAGAATCGCAATCGGTCTCTCCACATGGTTCATACGTACATCGACCTGAATATCATCCAAAGGGATCACCACCGAATCAACGGATACACAATTATGCAACTAAGATTCATGGAAGGTGTTGTGGATTTGACTGAGCTCATCTAGAAAATCCATTAAGTATACAACCTTGACCACCCAGGCGGTAATCCGAAAGGGACCAATAAATCGCCCCACCATCTTGCCCCACTTCCCTAATTGGATGAATCCTTTCCAAGGTGACACCTTCAGGTGCAACAAGTCCCCTATAGGTCCGAACGTGAATCTTAACTCCTCATGAAAACAAGGGTCCTGCACTTCCTCCCATACAACATCTCAAATGCTCGTCGGCAAATACTAGCATGAATATTGTTGTTGTAAGAGAACTCGACTAATGGAAGATAAGTATCTGAACTCTCTCCAAAATACGACTTGCCTGCTCGGAGCATATATTCTAGTGTTTAAATCGTCCACTAGCTCTATCCATCAGTCTGTGGGTGGTATGTTGTACTGAAGTGCTACTATGTACTTAACTCCTCATGAAACTTCCTCCAAAACCTGGAGGTGAAACTAACATCTCGGTCTGAAGCTACTGAAACTGGCACCCTATGCCAAACCACTACCTCGCCAATGTAAATATCAGCCAACTTCTCAGCAAATATACTCTCAACAACAGGTATGAAATGTTCGCTCTTGGTCAATCTATGAACAATGACCCAAATCGAACCAAGTCCAGGCACCATCTTTGGCAGTTTCATGACAAAATCCATGGTGATCTCTTCCTACTTCCTCATAGGAATGGGTAATGTGGTGTCTCTGATGCTCGGCCTTGACTTTCCTGCAAGTAAGGCACCATTATATAAACCATGTTATCTCTCTTTTCATACAGAGCCACCAATAACTCAGCTTCAGATCCCAATACATCTTCTTGGCCCTTGGATAGATCAAAAACTTTGAATATCATCTATGAATACTATCATTGGCCGATCCAACATCGAGTTGCAAACCCGGTTTAGGAGGTCGATGAATGCTGCTGGTGCATTGGGGAGCGTGAATGGCATCACCACGAACTCATAATGACCATAATGAGTCCTGAAGGTCATGTTCTATACATCATCATCCTGACCCTCATATGATGGTAGCCTGATCTCAAATCAATCTTGGAAAACTAGGATGCACCCCGAAGCTAGTCAAATATGTCGTCGATCATTGGGAGTGGGTAACGGTTCTTCACTGTTAGCTTATTTAGCTCATGGTAGTCAATGCATATCCTGTGTGAACCATCCTTATTCTTCACGAACAGGATCAGTGCTCCCCAATGTTGAGCTACTCGACCAAATAAATCCCTTTCCTAGTAGCTCTTGTAGCTGTGTAGACAACTCCTGCATCTCCGGTGGTGCCAAGCAATATGGTGCCTTGGTCATTTGAGCCACAACAGGAACATAATCAATCTCGGAACTGAACCTGACTCTCTGGAGGCAATTATGAAAATTCCTTAGGAAACACATTGGTTAAATCCCGAACAAATGGCAGCTCACTCAACGTCAAAGTGTCCTCAACTCGAGTACCCACCATATAAGCTAGGAACCCATAACAACCCTTCTGAAGATATCTCATGGCCCTCGTAGCAGAACAAAAGTTGGCCCGTGCGAAGCACCCTCACTAGGAATAACCAGTTCTCCCCCCTTAGGGTTCGAACTCTCAATAGCAAGCGCTCACAGTCAATCATGTCCCCATTACGGCCCTACCAACCCATCCCGATAATAACCTTCGACCCTCATAGATAAATTGACACCAAATAAATAGTGTATCACTTTCTAAACAGATTCAGTACACAACCACGATGAACCCTCTAAGCATTCACATAATTGTCATATGTAATCTCAACCTCTAATGGATAGTCCAGAAACCCTGGTGCATCACTAAACTTCTTTCTAAGCGCAAGAGACACAAAGGATCGAGTAACACCCAGATCAAATATCACATATGCAGCTATACCCTTTACTACAAAGGTCCCTATCAAAGATCGGATATAAGAAGAGCATAAATAAGTAAAGCAATAAAAGATAAGAATAAGTCACGTACCAGTTACCACATCCGGTGTTGCACGAGCCTTATCGGTAGTCAGCTGAAATGCATTGCTCTTCACCACAGGATTCTCTATCATGCCCTGGCGGCCATCAGTAATCCTCAAGGTGGTAGGTGCAGGCGCCACCACTGACCATTGTAACAACATAAATTTCCAAAACAAATTTTCATTTTTAAACCATACTTTTAATCATAAAAAACAATATCAAAACATAATGTATCCAATGTCATCAGAACAAACAATTCCCAAAATCTCAAACATAAACTCTATGAGTGTGTACGGATCATGTCGGCGCCTTCTCGCAATCCTCGCTAGTATCTGAAACACATAACAAGACAATTGTAAGCATAAATGCTTAGTGAGTTACCCAAGATACGACACACAACACATACACCTTTCCAGGCCATAACTTTGTGGGATCTTCTGATCCAAGTGTCTTAGGGGACTTCCGTCCCGAATCCCGATAGACCTTCCGGTCCAACCCGTATCGACCTTCCGGTCCGTAACCTTCTGACCTTCCGGTCCATGTCATCTTGACCTTCCGGTCCTTATCATGCATAACATACATAACACATATATATCACATAAAAGCATACAACACATACATCTCATAGCATATAAGACCTTCTGGTTACACATAGGTACCCTTCCAGGTACAGTATAGTGAGAAGACTCACCTCAATGAAGTCGGATAACTCTCGTGCTCAACGTCTCGACCTAGCCTCCTCCTATTAATCAAATCACATTCCCGATCAATACTCTCTCATAGTCTCACTTCTAAGATTGGGTAGAAGGCCATTCTACCCCTCCTCGAACTCCCTTGAATCAGTCTTGACCAAAACCCTAAGGTCAACGGAGCTCAACGGTCAAACTTTGACCCGACTCGTCGAGTGCATATGGGTGACTCAGCGAGTCCATGCGGGTCCTCTGAATCCTTCTAGCCTCTCCTGGCTCGTCGAGTCATCCTTCCACTCGACGGGTTCCTCGTGTCATGAGTTGCGGGGCAACCCCGACTCGACTTGTCGAGTCAACTTATGAACTCGGCGAGTTGCTTCCATGATCATAGTCAAATGACCTTCTGAGGCCATATCTACTTCTCTAACCTATAGATCTAACCTTCCCAAGCATGATACTCATGTAAAGGTTGGATCTTGGTACACATGAAACACACCCAAAGCTTCTTTTGGTGAAATAACCTCTAAAATGGCCTCATAGACTCATAACTCAAAAGGTATGGCATAAAGCAGAGCGGAAAGGACTCTATGGACCTCTTAAGGTCCAGATCTATGAACCATTTCGCTTTGGGACCTCACATACTCCAGATTCAAACTAAAAGAGGCATAAAGAAAACCCTAGATTCCACTAGAATCATTATAAACACGAGAATGGCACAGATTGTTACCTCAAACAGCTTCCTCTGATCAAATAGAAGTGGATCCATGCTCCTCAACCCGCTTAGCTTGTTCTACCTCGTTCCTTTTTACTAAAACACACAATAAATGGTGAATTAGCCCTCCTCTTGCCCTGCAAACATTCTCTCTGCTCTCTAGGGTTTCTCAGGGGTGGAATGGACGCAAATGAAGGTCATAATGGCCTTTAAATAGGGCACATACCCAGGGATTTAAGGTTTCAATCCACAGCGCGGACTCTTCGAGTCCACCCTTTCCGATTCGTCAAGTGCGTTCATTAATCCAGTCAGCAATCGTGGTCCCACTCGACGAGTCTACGCCTCAAATCTTCGAGTCCCTCTCTTTTTCTCAAAAAAGCAAATAAATGATCAAACAATAATACCTGTAAATCCGGATGTTACAATTCTCCCCCACTAGAATCAGACTTCGCCCTCGAAGTCTTGCTCCGCAAACAACACTGGATGCTGCTCCCGCATCTCCAAATCTGGCTCCCAAGTCAGCTCGGACCCTCTCCGATGTTGCCACAGCACCTGAACCAGGGGCACCTCCTTGTTCCTCAGAACCTTAATATTTCGATCCTGGATCGCGATTGGTCTCTCAGCATAATTCAGGCTCGCATCCACCTGAATATCCTCCAGCGACACCACCGCCAACTCGTCGTCTATACACTTCCTAAATGAGACATGTGGAAGGTATCATGAATCTGGCTCAACTCTACAGGTAGCTTCAAACGATATGCTACCCTGCCCACCCTCACGGTCACCCTGAATGGACCAATGTACCGGGGCCCCAGCTTTCCCCTCTTCCTGAATCGGATCATTCCTTTCCAAGGAGGCACCTTCAGGAGTACAAAGTCTCCCTCCTGGAACTCAAGCTCGGATCGTCGCCTATCCGCATAACTCTTCTGGCAACTCAGAGTCGTCAACAACCTCTGTCTAACCTGATGTATCTGCTCGTTCGTCTGAAGCACTATCTCAGTGCTGCCCATCACGTGCTGCCCTACCTCTCCCCAGCAAATGGGAGTCCGACATCTCCTCCCGTACAACAACTCGAAGGGAGGCATACCAATACTCAAATGGTGGTTGTTGTTATAGGAGAACTCAACCAACGGAAAATACGTGTCCCAATTTCCCCCGAAGTCGAATACACATGCTCAGAGCATGTCCTTGAGCGTCTGAATCATCCGCTCACTCTGTCCGTCCGACTGTGGGTGGTAAGCGGTGCTGAAATGCAGCCTCGTACCCAACACCTTGTGGAACTTCTTCCTGAACCTGGAAGTTAAAGGTACATCTCGATCAAAGACAATCGAGATCGGTACTCCATGCTGCGATACCACCTCCCTTACATATAACTCTGCCAATCTCTCTGCAGAAGACCTCTCGTTGATAGCAAGAAAGTGAGGGCTCTTCGTCATCCAGTCAACTATCACCCAAATTACATCGACACCCCTCGTGGTCCTTGGCAATTTGGTGATAAAATCCATGGAAATATGTTCCCACTTCCACTTGGGAACCTCAAGTGGCTGCAACTTTCCATGCCGACGTTGGTGCTCAGCTTTAACCCTGCGACAGGTCAAGCACCTCTCAACCAACCATGCAACATCCCTCTTTATATAGGGCCACCAGTAATCTTTCTTTGGATCCAAATACATCTTAGTGGCCCGGGATGGATCGAGAACCTCGATCGGTGCGCCTCCTCCATGAAAGTGGTACGTGCCCCGCCTGCCTACTACACCCAAATCTGACCTTGAAAGGTCATAAGCCTGCGGCTATCGGTAACGAACTTAGGTACCTACCCAATCACCCGCTCTCTCTTGCGGATCTCCGGTCTCACGGCCTCTGCCTGGGCCTCCTGAATGGTGTCCAGCACCGGAGTCATCACTGTCAATCGCAAACAAATGTCTCGAATCGGGGCACCCTTCGCCCTACGTTTAAGGGCATCAGCTACAATGTTAGCTTTTCCCGGGTGGTACAGGATCTCACAATCATAATCCTTTACCATGTCCAACCATCTCCTCTGGCGCATATTCAGGTTGGGCTGATCCATCAAATACTTCAAGCTCTTGTGGTACGTGTATATGATACACCGAACTCCATACAGATAGTGATGCCAGATCTTGAGGGCGAACACCTCTACCCCCAGCTCCTGATCGTGGGTGGGATACCTCGCCTCATGTGGCTTCAAATGCCTCGATGCATACGTTATCACATGCCCCCTCTACATGAGTACCACACCCAACCCTGATATCGATGCGTCACAGCACACCACAAAATCCTCCATCTCTTCCGTGAGGGCTAACACCGGGGCATAATCTATGGCGAAGTGTCTCAAACGATGTTTGCTGCTCTGGACCCCACGAAAAAGCAACACCCTTCCGGGTCAATTTGCTGAGAGGCACGACGATCTTGGAGAAATCCTTGATAAATCTCCGATAGTAGTCGGCCAATATTAGCAAACTCCTGATCTCGGTGGGTGATCTTGGCACCTCCCACCTCATAACCGCCTCAATTTTGGCCGGGTCGACCAATATCTCATTCTGGTTAATGAGGTGTCCCAAGAACTGGACCTCTCGTAACCGAAAGTCACACTTAGAGAATTTGGCATAAAGCCTCTCCGACCTCAATACCCCGAGAATCACTCTCAGATGCTCCTCATGCTACCCTCTAGATCTCGAATACACCAAAATATCATCAATGAACACGATCACCGAACTATCCAACATCGGCCTGCACACCCTGTTCATGAGATCCATGAACGCCGCCGGTGCATTGGTGAGCCCGAAAGGCATCACCACAAACTCGTAATGCCTATAACGAGTCCTGAACGCCGTCTTCTGGATATCCTCATCACGCACTCTCATCTGATGATATCCAGACCTCAGATCAATCTTGGAGAACCAAGATGCTCCCTGCAACTGATCAAACAAATCGTCGATCCTCAGTAATGGGTAGCGGTTCTTGACCGTCAACTTGTTCAGTTCCGGTAATCAATGCACATCCGGTGTGAACCATCCTTTTTCTTGACAAAAGGATCGGAGCTCCCCATGGTGAGCTACTCAGTCTAATAAACCCCTTCCCCAGCAGCTCTTGAAGCTGCGAGGATAAGTTCAGCATCTCTAGCGGCGTAAGACGATAAGGTGCCTTGGCGATAGGCACTGCCCCCGGAACCAAATCGATGCAAAACTGTACCTACCTCTCGGGAGGCACACCCGTCAACTCCTCGGGAAAAACATCCGAGACCTTGCGCACTATCGAAATATCATCAATCGAACTTGGCCTCCCAGTGGCCACTCGTGTATCCATCACATAGGCTACAAACTCGCTGCAGCCCTGTTGTAAACTCTGTCTCGCTCTGGCAGCTGAACAAAACGCTGACCCACATCGGGTACCCTCGTCGTACACCGTAAGTACTCCGTCACTAGGGTCTCGTATCGTCACCAATTGTCACTCGCAAGTTATAATAGCTCCAAATCGGCTCAACCAATCCATGCCCACTATGACACATACATCCCCCATCGCGATCGGGACCAGATATATCGGGAACTCAACACCGAAGATCTTGAGTACACTTCATCGAATCACATTCGCAGCATACACTGCTCGCTCGTCATCTATAGAAACATGTAGAGGTCGACCCAACACCTCTCGCGGGATACCGATGTGCTGACTAAACGCTAAAGAAACAAATGACCGACTCGCACCCGAGTCAAATAACACCAAAGCAGGTACAAAATTCATAGGAAAAGTACCTACGCATATCATAATATAAGCACAAGATTTCAAACTCAGCATAAATAAATGAAAGAATACATACCAGCCACGACATCGGGCGCTGCATGGACCTCCTTCGCTATCTACTAGAAGGCTCTCCCGCGAGCCTTCGGTGCCTCGGCCTTCACCGGCCAAACCTCAATAGCTCGCATGCCGGCAGGGACAAATCCTTGCGGTGCTCCCTGTGCTGTCCCCCGCAGCTGCGGACACTCGGCCTTCCGATGGCCCATCTGGTTGCAATCAAAGCAAACCATGAACCCCTTGGGGAAATCCTTGGCTATATGCCCCTCCTTGCCACATTTGTAGCAAGCACCCGATCAACAAACCCTGTCATGTCCTTTGCCGCACTTCCCGCAACCGCAAGTGCAGCCCTTCTGGCCTCCAGATCTCGAATCGGCGGGATTTGCCAGCTTGGCTGCCGGATGAGACTGTGTCGGCCGCCGGTCCATCCCCTGAGACTCGGCCTCCTACCTGACCTGAGTCTCCAACTCAATCTCCCTCTTCCGGGCATTTTCCTAGAGCTCAGCAAATGTCCGGTAAGTCGAGTTCGACACGAACTCCCGGATATCCCTCCACAGAATGCTCAAATACTGGCTCATGCGTTCCTGCTCGGTAGACACCTGCTCAGGGCAGAACATTGCCCTCTCATGAAACTTCCTGGTAACCATAGTAACAGAATCAGTGCCCTGCTTGAGGGACAATAACTCATGAGCCAGTCGTTCCCTCTCCACCGAGGGAACATACTCGTCTCTGAATATGGTGGTGAACCTCTCCCAAGTCACCTCTGCAATCTCTGCAAGAGTGAAGCTCGCCATCACGAACTTCCTCCAGTCCTTCACACCCAAGCAAAGCTGGTTTAACGCGAACCGTACCCTTAGATGATCTGGACATGAAGACGTGTAGAAGCATCCCTGAATATTATAAATCCACCTCATCACAACAATCGGATCCTGCATCCTGTCAAACTCTGGTGGGTTCGTGTTGCCGAACTCCCGAAACAACAACGAGTCACCTCCCTGAGGTCTGGCAGTAGCCACAGCTGTAGTAGCTGCACCAGCCGCAGCCTCAGTCACCACTGCGTACTGCTCATCAAAAGTCTCAATCAACGTGGTCTTGATAGACCCAAACATCTCTGAAATATCGGCTCGAATCACCGCTGCCACCTCATCGTGGATCATGTGACGAAGCTCCTCATCACTCACGCTGCTCGTCTTAGGTCTGTGGCGTGTCCCAACCATGATGTCTCTGAAATACAACATAATAATATCTGAGACTCGCTCGAGCATACTCGCACTCGATAACACAACCCTACTTGTTCCCAATTATCCTAAGGATTCTTACTTGGACTGTGCACTGATCCGGTGTCTTCAGTAGTATGGGCCCTATAGTACCGTCCACACTGCATCAGTATTCACCCCAAGTCCTCTTCCTTGGATCCTAGATCATAGGTACTCTACATCTTGCTAGCATAGGCTACCCTTCGGTAGGCCTCTCATAAGCTCCTCACTGCTACCCACTCTCTCTCAAGCATCTCATAGCAGCATAAATCATCCTAGGCTAAGGCATCACAAATCAGGCCACTCTAGACCTAATAAGAATACCTAGCCTACTTTCAGCATAACATATCTCTTAACATATAATGTAAGGGTATTTTGGGAAATCACCGTTCGGGCGCTGGCTGATCGTACACACTGCTTCCTTTTCTTTTCTCAAATACTTTTACTTCTTTAGAAAAAAATATTGTTTATTTTATGAAACACTTTCTCAAATCTTGAGTTTGAGTCCAGATACACCCGAAGGTGCATCCGAATCTCTGAAACCAAGGCTCTGATACCAACTTGTAACAACGTAAATTTCCAAAACAATTTTTCATTTTTAAACCATACTTTTAATCATCAAAAACAATGTCAAAACATAATGTATCCAATGTCATCATAACAAACAATTACAAGAATCTCAAACATAAACTCTATGAGTGTGTACGTATCATGTCGGCGCCTTCCCGCGATCCTCACTAGTACGTGAAACACATAACACAACAACTGTAAGCATAAATGCTTAGTGAGTTCCCCAAGATACCACATACAACACAAACGCCTTTCCAGGCCATAACTCTTTGGGATCTTCCGATCCAAGTGTCTCAGGGGACTTCCGTCCTGAATCCTGGTAGACCTTTCGGTCCTACCCATATCGACCTTCCGGTCTGTAACCTCCTGACCTTCTATTCCATGTAATCTTTAGCTTCTAGTCCTTATCATACATAACATACATAACACATACAGATCACATAACAACATAAAACACATACATCTCATAGCATATAATACCTTTTGGTCACACATAGGTACCCTTCCAGGTACAGTATAGTGAGAAAACTCACCTCAATGAAGTTGGATAACTTTCGTGCTCAACGTCCCGACCTAGCCTCCTCCTATTAATCAAATAACATTCCTGATCAATACTCTTTCATAGTCTCACTTCTAAGATTGGGTAGAAGGCCATTATACCCCTTCCTGAACTCCCTTAAATCAGTCTTGTCCAAAACCCTAAGGTCAACGGAGGTCAATGGTCAAAATTTGACCCGACTCGTCGAGTGCACATGGGCGACTCGGCGATCCCATGCGGCTCCTCTGAATCCTTCTAGCCTCTCCTGGCTCGTCGAGTCATCCTTCGACCCGACGGGTTCCTCCTGTCACAAATCGCGGGCCAACCCCAACTCGACTCGTCGAGTTCACTTATGAACTCGGCGAGTTGCTTCCATGATCATACTCAAATGACCTTCTGAGGTCAGATCTACTTCTCTAACCTATAGATCAGACCTTCCCAAGCATAATAATCATGTAAAGGTCAGATCTTGGTACACATGCAACACACCCAAAGCTTCTTTTGGTGAAATAACCTCTAAGATGGCCTCCTAGGCTTATAACTCAAAAGGTATGGCATAAAGCAGAGTGGAAAGGACTCTCTGGACCTCTTAAGGTCCAGATCTATGAACCATTTCGCCTTGGGACCTTACATACTCCCGATTCAAACTAAAAAAGGCATAAAGAAAACCCTGGATTCCAATAGAATCATTATAAACACGAGAATGGCACAGATTGTTACCTCCAACAGCTTCCTCTGATCAAATAGAAGTGGATCCAAGCTCCTCAACCCGCTTAGCTTATTCTACCTCCTTCCTTCTTTCTAAAACACACAAGAAATGGTGAATTAGCCCTCCTCTTGCACTACAAACGTTCTCTCTACTCTCTAGGGTTTCTTAGGGGTGCAATGGCCGCAAATGAAGGCCATAAGGGACTTTCAATAGGGCACACACCCGAGGATTTAATGTTTCAATCCACTGCGCGGACTCGTCGAGTCCACCTTTTCCAACTCGTTGAGTCTGTTCATTAATCCAGTTAGCAATCGTGGTCCCATGTCACACCCCAAAACCGATAACGGCGGAATACGTTTCGGGGTGGATGACGTAGTGAACAGTATCATCACAATTGCATAATAGTAGAAACAAGAAACATACAACCATAGTATTACATAGTGAATTTAATTACATGCGTGTGTAGTAATGTTTAACAATCACCCAAAAGTAATTCAAAAATAAGAGATGGGTCTTGTGTACTCCACCTTCTCCAAAAATGCTGCGTCTGTACCTGTCGATCTTTGACCTGAAGATACAAGTTATTTTGAAAACAATTATCAGCATAAAGCTGGTGAGTTCATAAGAGTTTAGTGTGAGTTTTTGTATACAAAGCATTAGTGTTAAAAAATGTATCCTTTATGTTCATAAGTAGTAGAAATTTAGAAAATCCCATATTTTCCAGGAAATACATTGTAAGTGACAATCTGTGAAAAGTATGCATTCTTCATCTCTTTGAAAGCTATTTATTGTAAAAATTCTTTGGCAAATCTCCAAATAACAAATGTGACAGGATAAGTTAAGCCCGTGATCCATGATAGAGGTGCGAGCTTCCTTTAGTGATAGGTACTTACTTACTTCGGGATGTGGTTTAACATTTAGTGTAGTATTTTAGTGTAGTTGTAGGGTATTCCTTGTAATTTTCCAATAGTGAGAATAATAGAGAATCCCATGACCTTCCCGGTCATGCACAGTGTAGTGAAGTAGTAGCATCCCTAGGCCTGTACGGCGCGGACTGAGTTAACAGTCGGGATGTAATAGCGTCTGCCCCCGTATAGATCTATACATGTAGAGTCGTCTCCTGCTGGAACACTCCGGGCGTAGTGAATAGCGAATAGAGTATCTCGTAGTGGTTTAGTGTATTATTGTTTGTTTAGTGTTTTCTCTATTTTCATAGTGTAGTCATCTTTTAGTATGATCATAGTGTATTCTCTTACTAGTGTATCGTCTAGTAATAGTGAGTATTATAGTGTAGTTAGTAATAACTTTAGTGAATAGAAGTGGTAGCGACTCTAACCATACCTATTATGGTTATCTTAGTGGGGATGTTTCTTAGCACGTTAGTGACTTTAGCATTAAGTGAAAGCAATAATATTCGTATCCCACACTGATATACAGATTATATAAGTAAGAAATCAACGATAGTCGGACGGATAACTACTACCCTAAGCCCACAATCAAACAAGAACAGGAAATAAGGCGAGATATCGATCCTAAGTCCTCCAAGTCTTATTTATATAAATATATCAGAGTGGTTACATTTTATAAGTAAATTGGTTTAATAAAAGTATTTTTCCAAAAGATCATTTATTATCTGACTCGCTGTTTAAAAATAGTTTGAAAAGGGTGAAACCCATTTTTAAGGCATAGGGACAAATCACATGTGATTTGAACTAAGAGTAGTGAATCACATGTGATTAGTCCTTGAAACTCGGAAATCGTTCTGTAAAACTTTGTATAAACATTTATAAGCAACTTGTATCTCCCCCCTAAAACATGTAAAACACCTGAAGGGTTCATTAAAGGGGTATGAACTCACCTGAAATCGCGGAAATCGGGTGAATCGGGTAAATCGGGTAATAGTGTCGATTGAGCGTTTGGTACCAAATAACCACTTGAGCACCTTTTAGGACCCTAATGTCATATGAAATATGTATTTTACAAGAAGTTAATCATCTTATGCTTTTCATTATAGAATTTGGACATTCTAGTGTCGTTTTCGGGGTTTTAAGGCCTAGAAAGGGCTCCCGGGAGTGGTACAAGGCCATGGATGATTTATGGGAGGGTCCATGAGTTCACTTTCTTAGAGTTTATGGCCTAGAAGTCACTCATTGGGAGTTTACGGCCGTAAGCCCCCTAGGCTTGGCCGTAAACTCTTGTGACACTCCAAAATGTGTGTTTAGGGCCTTATCTCACTCCCTTGATTTAGTGGTGTGTGTTATGAACCAAGAGGGAAGGATTAAACATCCTAATTTGTGACATTTTTGGGGAGTTTACGGCCAAGACTTGTTCTTGGGCCGTAAACTCCTATAAGTCCTTCAAGATGAAGGTTTTACTTGTACAACATGGTCCCAAATGGCTTAGAAAAATCCTAGAAAGCCCTATAGTGAGTTTGAAACAATTTGGCATACATTTTTGGGGAGTTTACGGCCCAAGAACATCCTTGGCCGTAAACTCTTCATTTGGTATCAAGATGAAGTGTTTAATGGTACAACACACTTCCATAGGCCTTAGATAAATTCCTTTCATGCATTAGGGTAGTTTAGGGGCTTGTTTGACACAAAAGTTTGGGTGTTTACGGCCCAAGCTTAGCCTTGGCCATAAACTCCACTTTTTATGTTCAAATGATGATGTTTAATGCCTTTAAGCCTTCCTTGTTGTCAAGTCTAAATTCCTAAACACCCTAGAAGAGTTTTTGAAGCCTTAAACATGGATTTGAGGGGTGTTTGTGGTGTTTACGGCCTAAGCACATGCTTGGGCCGTAAAATCCTTTTTAAGCACCATTTTCTTGTGTTTTAATGTCCAAACTCTTCTAGTCATAAGCCCTAATTAGTGTCCTAGCTTAAAGGAAGGAAAAACATGGCCTTGGGCATGAATTTGGGGGTTTACGGCCTAAGGAGCTTCTTAGGCCGTAAACTCCTCTTTGAATCTTGATTCCTATGGTTTTTGGCCCTCAAATTCAATGAAGCATGTCTAGAATAAGATAGGGGATGAGTACTTACGTTTGGAAGTCGGAAATTAGCGGGATCGGGGCCGATTTCGAGTCTAGAGGGAGAAAGTAGAGAGAGAGTGGGTGTGTAGTGAATGAGTGTTCAAATGTTGGGCACACCCATTGCTTATGCCTTGGGAAACGCACCCGATACACGGCTACCCGATGTTTAAATTTAACTGGGTTAAAACTTTTTACCCGGGTGAAGTGGTTGGAAAGGTAAAACAACTCTATTAGGTTAAACGGGGTTAACACATATGAGTTGTATTACTTATGATAATATTAAGTCATGCATAGACTTAGATATTCGGATTTTGACGGTTCCAAATATTACATAAATAACGTATAGCGACACATTCCGTTAGTGAAAATGGGATTGTAACGGAATTAGATTTGGGGTTGTCACATCATCCCCCCGTTAGGGGAATTTCGTCCCGAAATTTAGAATACAAACAGATACGATATTACAATACTACTAAGCGAAGAGATGAGGGTATTTGAGTTTCATTTGATCCTCGCGCTCCCAGGTGAATTCCGGTCCTCGCTTGGCGTTCCACCGAACCTTCACTATTGGGATGCGCCTTTGTTTCGTCCACTTTACTTCACGATCCAACACCTCCGCAGGTTCTTCCACGAAGTTGAGGCTCTCATTGATCTCGATTTCGTCGAGGGGAATCACAAGAGTCTCGTCAGACAAACATTTCTTCAAGTTTGAGACGTGGAAGGTAGGATGTATGTTACTTAGCTCGCGGGGTAAGTTTAGTTTGTAAGCTACAGGGCCGATTCTAGCAAGAATCTCAAAAGGCCCTATGTACCTTGGATTCAACTTTCCACGCTTCCCGAAGCGTACCGTGCCTTTCCAGGGCGAGACCTTCAGAAGGACCCGGTCTCCGACCTGAAATTCCAAGGGTTTCCTTCGTTTGTCGGCGTAGCTTTTTTGTCGATCCCTAGCGGCTTTTAGTCGTTCACGTATTTGTACAATCTTCTCGGTCGTCTCTCGAATGACCTCTGGACCAGTGAGGGCGCTATCAGGAACTTGTCCTTTAGCTAACTGAGTGTCTCCCACCTCGGCCCAGCACAACGGAGATCTGCACTTTCGGCCGTAGAGAGCTTCGAATGGAGCTGCCTTGATGCTCGTGTGATAACTATTGTTGTAGGAAAACTCCACAAGAGGTAAGTGTGTATCCCACGATTTCCCGAAGTCGATCACACAAGCTCGCAGCATATCTTCTAATGTTTGGATCGTCCTCTCACTTTGTCCGTCAGTCTGCGGATGGTAGGCTGTACTCATATCCAGCCTCGTCCCTAGTGCCTTTTGTAATGATTGCCAAAATCTAGAGGTGAATCTACCATCTCTGTCTGATATAATAGATATAGGGACGCCATGCAATCGCACTATTTCTTTTATATAAGTCCTAGTGAGCTTTTCCATCTTATCCGTCTCTTTGATGGGTAGGAAGTGGGCGGACTTGGTCAACCTGTCAACGATGACCCAAATGGTATCTAATCCACCTGCTGTCTTGGGCAGCTTGGTGATGAAGTCCATTGTGATTCGCTCCCACTTCCATTCTGGTATTTCCGGTTGTTGGAGGAGTCCTGATGGCTTTTGACATTCTACTTTGACCTTCGCGCAAGTAAGGCACTTACCTACAAAGGTAGCGATCTCTGCTTTCATGTTCGGCCACCAGTAAAGCTTTTTGAGATCCAGATACATCTTATCTGAACCCGGGTGGACGGAGTAGCGAGTGTTGTGTGCTTCTCTCATAACCAAATCTCTGAAACCTCCATGGCGTGGAGTCCAGATTCGGTCCATAAAGTAATAGGCTCCGTCACCCTTAACCTCCAGATTTTTATCCATTCCACGCAGGGATTCTCCCGTCACGTTTCCAGGCTTTAGAGCTTCCAGCTGAGCCTCTTTGATCTGCATGGATAGATGTGAGTGTATGGTCATGGTTAGCGACTTGGTTCTTCGTCCGGAATATTCTTTTCTGCTCAGGGCGTCTGCTACTACGTTGGCTTTCCCGGGATGATATCTAATTTCACGGTCGTAGTCGTTAAGTAACTCGACCCATCGACGTTGTCTCATGTTGAGTTCCTTCTGGTTCAGTATATGTTGGAGGCTTTTATGATCAGTGTACACCACGCTCTTCGTCCCATACAAGTAGTGTCTCCAGATCTTTAATGCAAAGACGACCGCTCCTAACTCGAGGTCGTGAGTAGTGTAGTTCACCTCATGGTTCTTTAGCTGTCTCGAGGCATAGGCGATAACTTTGCCTCGTTGCATCAAGACACAACCGAGCCCCTGATTGGATGCATCACAGTATACAACAAAATCTTCTGTCCCTTCAGGAAGGGATAATACTGGTGCGGTGCATAGGGCTCTCTTCAGGGTCTGGAATGCCTTCTCCTGTTTCTCTTCCCAGTCGAATGGCACACCCTTCTGTGTTAGCACGGTGAGGGGTTTCGCAATCCGAGAGAAATTTTGGATGAATCGACGGTAGTAGCCAGCGAGGCCTAGAAATTGACGAATTTCCGTAGGCGTCTTTGGTGCTGACCAGTTCTCAATAGCTTTGATTTTGGAGGGGTCCACGTGGATTCCGTCTTCACTGACCACGTGCCCTAAGAATTCTACTCTCCGGATCCAAAACTCGCACTTAGAGAACTTCGCATACAACTTCTCGGATCGCAGGGTTTCCAGTACTAATCGTAAATGGCTTCTGTGCTCTTCCTCGCTCCGAGAGTAGACAAGTATGTCGTCAATAAAGACGATGACGAACTGATCTAGATATGGACGACATACCCTATTCATCAAGTCCATGAATACTGCAGGGGCATTAGTCAGTCCAAAGGGCATCACTACAAACTCGAAATGCCCGTAGCGGGTTCGAAAAGCTGTCTTTGGAACATCTTCCTCGAGCACCCGCAACTGATGGTACCCCGATCTAAGATCAATCTTGGAGAAATAACTGGCTCCTTGGAGTTGATCGAATAGGTCGTCGATACGAGGGAGAGGATAGCGATTTTTGATCGTGAGTTTATTGAGTTCCCTATAATCGATGCACATCCGAAATGACCCATCCTTTTTCTTCACGAACAAGACCGGAGCTCCCCAAGGTGAGAAGCTCGGTCTTATGAAGCCCTTGCTAAGCAGTTCGTTGAGTTGACCGGATAGTTCTTGCATTTCGGCGGGCGCTAGTCGGTAGGGCGACTTAGCTACGGGGGTAGCTCCTGGGATTAGGTCAATTCTTAATTCAACCTGTCGTTTAGGAGGTAGGCCTGGGAGATCCTCCGGAAAGACATCAGGAAAATCGCATACTACTGGAATGTCTTTTGGATCTTTCGATTTCTGGTTAGTGTCGACGACGTGAGCAAGAAAGGCGCGATATTCTTTGTGTAAGTATTTCTGAGCCTGAATACTAGAGATGATACGAAGGTTTGTACTTGGCTTATCTCCGTATATCACTAGGGTCTCTCGATTCGGAAAGTTCAAGCGAATGGCTTTCTCGGAACATAGGATGTCGGCGTAGTGAAGGCTTAGCCAATCCATACCAACAATGACATCGAAATTTTTGATTGAGACTGGTATAAGATCGATTAAAAAGGGGTGATCATCTAACGTGAGAGTACAACCTATATAAATTTCATTAGAGCTTTTTGTCTTCCCATTAGCCATTTCTACAACGAATGTTTCTTTTTGTGGTTGAGGGGTTTGTTTGAGTAAGTGTTTAAAGTTCTGATTTATGAAGCTCCTTTCTGCACCACTATCGAATAAGACACAGGCAAAAGAGTTGTTGAGAAGGAACGTACCCGTGACCACTGTGGGATCGGCTACTGCTTCATTGTGACCGATAGCAAGTAACCTTCCAGTTCCCCCAGCATTTGCGGTCTTCGGACAGTTCTTCTTAAAATGGCCCGCTTCACCGCAGCCATAACACGTCGGGGTCACTCCCGTACCAGGAACCTGTGTGATAGGTTTGGGAGGGGCCTTGCAAAATCGGACAGTATGGCCCTTCCGTCCGCAGTTGGAACACTGCAATTCACGGCATGGACCGTTGTGGTGAAAAGGGCATTTGGGACACTTAGGTAAGTTTCCACTGTAAGCCTTCGGCGGGGCTGGAGCAGCTGGTGCGGTCGGGATGGTGGCAGCATGAACAGTCACAATTTGCTGATCCCTGGAGGCGGTTTGAGTTTTCTTGCCTTTCTTCTTATCCCATCGTTTCCTTTTTCTGTCGGATGATCCGGATGGTGCAGTTGTTGTTGTGGTTGTTGTTGCTGGAGTGGAGGAGATTTCGTGGTTGATCAGACTCTGGGCCAATTCCTTGGCGCTGTCGAAAGTGGTAGGGCGTGAGGCCAGAACATTTCCTCGATACGGGGGCACTAAACCCCAGATGTAACGCACAATCTTCTTATTTTCAGAGGGGATCATGTTGGGACACATAGCCGCCAAGTCGCAAAACCTGGCCGTATAAGCCGTTATGTCGGTCCCCTTCATCTTGAGGTTCCAGAGTTCTTCCTCAAGCTTCTGAACTTCGCCCCTAGGGCAGTACTCCCCTCTCATAAGATCTTTTAGAGTGTCCCAGCCCATGGCATTGGCTGTGACCAAGGAGAGTGCGTTGACATGGCCGTTCCACCATGACAAAGCCCTGTTAGTGAGGGTAGCGGTAGCGAACTTGATTTTGCTCTCTTCGGGACAAGAGTACATTTCGAATACAGCTTCGGTCCTTTCGAACCATTGGGACAACGCTAGAATTCCTCCGGTACCATCGAAGAAAGCAGGTTTACAATTCATGAAGTCTTTATAAGTGCATCCCTGCACTCGTTGGTGGACTTCACCAAATCTAGAATTTCCACCGCTCGCATCACCTGAGTTCATCTGGGCCATGGCTGCTGTTACGGCCGCAGTCACAGCCGCTTGGAACAACACCGGATCGAACTGCGGAGGAGGAGGTGGTGGAGGAGGGGTTTGAGTTTCAGGTCTTCCTCTGCTGGGACGCTTTCGTGGAGGCATCCTTCACTGGAAGATCATAGAAATGATAGCAATAGTAAGAGCCTATTGCGAATATGAATAGTGTGTCTCATGGATTAAATCAACATAATCCAAGATCAGGGTAAGAGTTATAGCAATAGAGAAATCGTCTGCCAATATACTGGTATTAATGATGCAACAATAGTTCATGAAAATTGACCTAGCAGTAGGTCGTACATCATACCATAGAGAAAATGTTGGCAGTTTAGAGGTTCAGCTAGAGTACTTTTAAACTAGGAATGTTTACAGACAAAAGACCTACGGAACATAGAGATAAAAGGCTAGTCCTTTAAACAAAGAGTGAGGTAACTAGATGTCTTCTACTGGCGACGGCTGCTTGTCGGGCGAATCCTCAGATCCTCCAGTCGACGCATAACTTCTTGAAGGTGTCGATCATGAGCCCTTTGGTGTGCTCGGAGTTCCCTAACTTCAGCTCGGGATGCAGCCAGCTGATGCTGCAGAGCCTCGTTGGTCCTCCTTGCCCTGTCCACGGCTTCCTCGAGTTGGCGAATGCGAACAGTATTGAGGTTTGAGTTGGCATCCACTTCTACAATTCGACCAATAGCGGCTTGACCTTGCTCAACATTCCTGGCAATCCTTCGGATCATGATGGGCAGAACCCGATCCGCCGATCCTCCTTCGCTTATGTTATAGAAACTTCGGTCTCCATTGTAAGGCAAGGGCCGACTCTGCTCCTCGCTCCATCGATGCAAGGACATTGCCCACATAGGAGTGGGGCCCTAAAATGTCGGTCGGGGGTTAGGGTTCGGGGCTTCAGGAGGTTGGTTGTTGACTTCTGGATCGGAGCTCGAGTCACCCGAGAAACCTTCGGCATGATGATCATCCAAAGGAATAGGGTGATCGTCGTCTGACTCCTCTTCGAGCCATCCTCCATTGCCCTGGTTCGGAAAGTACGGATCGCCGGGTAGGTGGAAGCCAGCCATGCTATCTACGCGAGAAGGGGGAAAGAAGATTAATAGACGCACTATTCTAAGATACTTATAGGAGGAATCATTACCGGTTGACCCAATACTTGCATAGTGCATACCGATTACGTGTAACCGAAGCAAGATAGTCCTTCGAATAAACCACCCTAACTTCAGACCCCCAATCAAACAAGAACAGGGAATGAAGCAAAGGCTGCAGATTCTGAGTCTATAGCGCCCCAATCACATGTAATCGTGGTGTATCCACTTAGCAACTATTGTCCTACTAGTAACGACCTTTGATGATAACACATACGTATAATCTAGAGATACAGAATACTCCTATAGTATTCTTATGCTAGCGTTATTGTGGTTTTGTTGGTAAGTTTTAGACTTGTTGCAACATCACAACCAAACTTAGGCACATGCTAGTCACCCTCAGGAAAACGTAGTTGATCAGGCTACATCATCCTGAATGTGACTATATGTCTCTAAACCCAATTGTGCTGCCCAACAATCTTAATACTTTTGTTTTGTTCTAGGATGATACTGATTCCTGCGTTTCATAGTGATGTGTGTATATATATACTTAGTTAGATCTTTTAGATACTTAACAGTATATATTTTTGGTCAGAGTGTTTTAGTCCCGAAGTGTTTATAGTTCGTATATCTTTTATAGGTTGATATACTTGATTCACTATAAACAATGCTCTGATACCAATCTGTCACACCCCAAAACCGATAACGGCGGAATACGTTTCGGGGTGGATGACGTAGTGAACAGTATCATCACAATTGCATAATAGTAGAAACAAGAAACATACAACCATAGTATTACATAGTGAATTTAATTACATGCGTGTGTAGTAATGTTTAACAATCACCCAAAAGTAATTCAAAAATAAGAGATGGGTCTTGTGTACTCCACCTTCTCCAAAAATGCTGCGTCTGTACCTGTCTATCTTTGACCTGAAGATACAAGTTATTTTAAAAACAATTATCAGCATAAAGCTGGTGAGTTCATAAGAGTTTAGTGTGAGTTTTTGTATACAAAGCATTAGTGTTAAAAAATGTATCCTTTATGTTCATAAGTAGTAGAAATTTAGAAAATCCCATATTTTCCAGGAAATACATTGTAAGTGACAATCTGTGAAAAGTATGCATTCTTCATCTCTTTGAAAGCTATTTATTGTAAAAATTCTTTGGCAAATCTCCAAATAACAAATGTGACAGGATAAGTTAAGCCCGTGATCCATGATAGAGGTGCGAGCTTCCTTTAGTGATAGGTACTTACTTACTTCGGGATGTGGTTTAACATTTAGTGTAGTATTTTAGTGTAGTTGTAGGGTATTCCTTGTAATTTTCCAATAGTGAGAATAATAGAGAATCCCATGACCTTCCCGGTTATGCACAGTGTAGTGAAGTAGTAGCATCCCTGGGCCTGTACGGCGCGGACTGAGTTAACAGTCGGGATGTAATAGCGTCTTCCCCCGTATAGATCTATACATGTAGAGTCGTCTCCTGCTGGAACACTCCGGGCGTAGTGAATAGCGAATAGAGTATCTCGTAGTGGTTTAGTGTATTATTGTTTGTTTAGTGTTTTCTCTATTTTCATAGTGTAGTCATCTTTTAGTATGATCATAGTGTATTCTCTTACTAGTGTATCGTCTAGTAATAGTGAGTATTATAGTGTAGTTAGTAATAACTTTAGTGAAGAGAAGTGGTAGCGACTCTAACCATACCTATTATGGTTATCTTAGTGGGGATGTTTCTTAGCACGTTAGTGACTTTAGCATTAAGTGAAAGCAGTAATATTCGTATCCCACACTGATATACAGATTATATAAGTAAGAAATCAACGACAGTCGGACGGATAACTACTACCCTAAGCCCACAATCAAACAAGAACAGGAAATAAGGCGAGATATCGGTCCTAAGTCCTCCAAGTCTTATTTATATAAATATATCAAAGTGGTTACATTTTATAAGTAAATTGGTTTAATAAAAGTATTTTTCCAAAAGATCATTTATTATCTGACTCGCTGTTTAAAAATAGTTTGGAAAGGGTGAAACCCATTTTTAAGGCATAGGGACAAATCACATGTGATTTGAACTAAGAGTAGTGAATCACATGTGATTAGTCCTTGAAACTCGGAAATCGTTCTGTAAAACTTTGTATAAACATTTATAAGCAACTTGTATCTCCCCCCTAAAACACGTAAAACACCTGAAAGGTTCATTAAAGGGGTATGAACTCACCTGAAATCGCGGAAATTGGGTGAATCGGGTAAATCGGGTAATAGTGTCGATTGAGCGTTTGGTACCAAATAACCACTTGAGCACCTTTTAGGACCCTAATGTCATATGAAATATGTATTTTACAAGAAGTTAATCATCTTATGCTTTTCATTATAGAATTTGGACATTCTAGTGTCGTTTTCGGGGTTTTAAGGCCTAGAAAGGGCTCCCGGGAGTGGTACAAGGCCATGGATGATTTATGGGAGGGTCCATGAGTTCACTTTCTTAGAGTTTATGGCCTAGAAGTCACTCATTGGGAGTTTACGGCCGTAAGCCCCCTAGGCTTGGCCGTAAACTCTTGTGACACTCCAAAATGTGTGTTTAGGGCCTTATCTCACTCCCTTGATTTAGTGGTGTGTGTTATGAACCAAGAGGGAAGGATTAAACATCCTAATTTGTGACATTTTTGGGGAGTTTACGGCCAAGACTTGTTCTTGGGCCGTAAACTCCTATAAGTCCTTCAAGATGAAGGTTTTACTTGTACAACATGGTCCCAAATGGCTTAGAAAAATCCTAGAAGGCCCTATAGTGAGTTTGAAACAATTTGGCATACATTTTTGGGGAGTTTACGGCCCAAGAACATCCTTGGCCGTAAACTCTTCATTTGGTGTCAAGATGAAGTGTTTAATGGTACAACACACTTCCATAGGCCTTAGATAAATTCCTTTCATGCATTAGGGTAGTTTAGGGGCTTGTTTGACACAAAAGTTTGGGTGTTTACGGCCCAAGCTTAGCCTTGGCCGTAAACTCCACTTTTTATGTTCAAATGATGATGTTTAATGCCTTTAAGCCTTCCTTGTTGTCAAGTCTAAATTCCCTAAACACCATAGAAGAGTTTTTGAAGCCTTAAACATGGATTTGAGGGGTGTTTGTGGTGTTTACGGCCTAAGCACATGCTTGGGCCGTAAACTCCTTTTTAAGCACCATTTTCTTGTGTTTTAATGTCCAAACTCTTCTAGTCATAAGCCCTAATTAGTGTCCTAGCTTAAAGGATGGAAAAACATGGCCTTGGGCATGAATTTGGGGGTTTACGGCCTAAGGAGCTTCTTAGGCCGTAAACTCCTCTTTGAATCTTGATTCCTATGGTTTTTGGCCCTCAAATTCAATGAAGCATGTCTAGAATAAGATAGGGGATGAGTACTTACGTTTGGAAGTCGGAAATTAGCGGGATCGGGGCCGATTTCGAGTCTAGAGGGAGAAAGTAGAGAGAGAGAGTGGGTGTGTAGCGAATGAGTGTTCAAATGTTGGGCACACCCATTGCTTATGCCTTGGGAAACGCACCCGATACACGGCTACCCGATGTTTAAATTTAACTGGGTTAAAACTTTTTACCCGGGTGAAGTGGTTGGAAAGGTAAAACAACTCTATTAGGTTAAACGGGGTTAACACATATGAGTTGTATTACTTATGGTAATATTAAGTCATGCATAGACTTAGATATTCGGATTTTGACGGTTCCAAATATTACATAAATAACGTATAGCGACACATTCCGTTAGTGAAAATGGGATTGTAACGGAATTAGATTTGGGGTTGTCACATCCCACTCGACGAGTCTACGCCTCAACTAATCGAGTCCCTCTCTTTTTCTCAAAAAACAAATAAATGATCAAACAATAATATCTAAAAATCCGGATGTTACACCCATCCTAATAATCTTGGAGAGTCAACCTTTTTATGGCCGGTTTGATTACAATGAAGTAAAATCAAAGCACTCTGAAGGCAATCCCTACTCATATGACCTGTATGACTACAGCTGAAGCACCCTGAACTGACTACTAAACGTGGCCCACTGTGCAACTTTCCATACTTTCCATAACGGATCCGACCCTGTTAGCCTCTGGGTCGTGAATCAGAAGTCTTTGGCATCTTAGCCTAGCCCACTACTGTATGTACCTGTTGCGTCTTGCGCTTCTTTCGAAGCTCCAACTTAATTTCCTACTCATGGGCCTTCTCAATTATATCATTCAGGGTCTTACACCCTGAAAATCTCACAAATGCCATGATGTCATCCCTCAACATGTCCTGATATCTCATCGTTTTTATCTCCTCATCTACAGCGTACTATGGAACCAACAAAGCCATCTCATGGTACTTGGTGGTAATCTCCACCACAGTCTCAATAGTCTGGCAAAAGTCGTGGAAATCCCTCGCCAGGTGTTGTACCTTGATCGTTACTACAAACTCCCTCTGGAATCTAGTAACAAACTCATCCCAAGTCGTGATCGCCAATGTCGCAGTCCTAACAGCTCGGCCAACCTTATCCCACCAGTCATGTGCTCGGTCCCTCAACAAGCAGGATGCAAATCCTACATTTTCCTCCTCCCAAAAAAAAACATCCGATAATCATTCTCCGTGTTAGTGATCCATCGTTGGCTAGTGATGGGGTCCTTAGCTCTGAAGAACTCTGGAGCTCCATACACCTTAAAGTCCTTAAACAATGGAGTTTTAGCTCCTAACTGACCTGCAACAATCTCGCCTCATAAGTATCACAACCTGAATATTTTTTATCCTTAAAAGTAAAATGTGATCAAAATTATTTCTTCCATCTATCTTAAATTAGATGGACTATTGGTTTACAATTTTTGAAGCCTTGTATCTAAGTGTGTGATAGTTGGAAGGGAAAAAGCCTTAGGAACCGAGAGCCTTCGCAGCCGTGAAAGGAGCCAAGAACTTCAGACCGTGAACATGCGAGTCGTGAGCATCCGAACCGTGAAGACCTTCGGACCGTGATCAAGCCTCGGACCGTGAACCCTCGGTTCATGGACGTGAATGTCGCGGCCGCAATCACCTTCCTATATTTAAGTGTTTGATCAATTGTATCTTCATTTTCTCACCTCTTGGCTGTGATCCTCTCATATGTCTCTCAAGTATCATCCACAAGAACTTCATCTTTCACTCGTTTTTATCCCTTTTCGTAACCTTCTTCTTGGAATACATCAAAGAGCCTTCAAATACTCACCAAGATACCAAGATCTTCAAGGGTTCTTCAGTTGGGCCATGAACCATTCAAGTTGGGCCGTAAACCATTCATCAAATTGGGCCGTGAACACCCCATTAGGCCATGAACACCACAAGCCCAACCATAAACTCCATTACAACCTTCTAACTTGCTTCTAGCACTCCTTTGGTGAGTTATTCTTGCATCCTAGATTGTTTCCCAATCCCCTTTGTAGTTAGATTCACTAATTTCATGCCTATATGTATCATTATATGTTATTTAGGACTCGTTTGTGCCTCGGGACTTCATTCATGGAACTTATCATCCTATATCGAACCTTCTATTGAATCACCACATAAGGTGAGTTCATTCCCACCATATATTCTCCAACTTTATAAATGTTTTTAAGAGGGGGGGGGGGAGGGATACAAGTATAAAAAAAGTTGAGTTTTAAAATATAAATTGGTTATTATGTCTTCGTACCAATGAACTGTATTTTGAAGATGAAACCTTGAATAGATCATAGAAATGAGCTTATAAACTTTAATAAGTTTAGATTAAGGAACAAAAGGGTCTTTTTTATAAACTTATTTGTTATTTATAAAAAGAGTTTTCCACATTATTACTTGTAAAGTCATCAATCTAGCTTGTGAGACACGCATTCGGTACTTACATAAGTACTGCGGATGTCTACCCTAATGACCAGAGTCTCCTGGAGGGAGAGCGTAAGTTTGTGTATAGATCTATACATGATTGACAATCCCGCACCTCGATGTTAGCTACAGCCAGACCGGCAGGTCTGTGTGTGACAAATGTCATATTCTTTTCGACGTCTACAATACGTCGTGGTTAACCGGTCCAATTAGTACGATCGTAAAACTCACAAGAGATAACAACGATATATTTAAGTAGTAATATACTTTTCATGAACAATCTCAAAGGATACTAACTACATGACTACCCAATATACACTTTAGGGTTAGATAAAACTGAAGTCCGATAGACAGTGGAATGTGTGGTTTTTACTGTTCCTTGTTTGGTTGTGGGCTTAGAGGAGATTCGCCCTTTCAACTGTCTAGTCGATCTCGGTTATATGCAACTCATATGTATTAGGTGATCATGGGAGGGTAGTATCATCGTATCAGGCATCCAGAACAACTAATTCTTTATTCAGTTTAACATATCCACAAAACTAGACATCATTGCAGTAAGTATATGGAGTATACTTGTGCTTTTCAAACTTAGAACAACATAGACATCTAGTCGGTTTTATAGAAAATATAGTATTTCTATCGTAAACATCATTCTTTCAAGTAAATAGTTTTCGATGGATCTTTCTTAAAACAATAGTATTTAATACTGAAATCGATGTTTCACAATAGAGTTAGTGAAACTAGAAACTTGTCTATAAAAGGTTTAATTCGTTTTATTAAACTTGTATAACATGAAGGACCTTAAATGGTTAATTCTATAATTCCTTGGTTTATAGGACAGGGTTATATATAATTAATATCCGATAGGTAGTGGAATGTGTGATTCCCGCCTTACTTCTTGTTCCTTGTTTTGTTGTGGGCTTAGGTAAGATTCACACATTTAACTGTATGTTCAATATTAGATTATATATAGGTAAGATTCACACATTTAACTGTATGTTCAATATTAGATTATATATAGCTTATATAAACTCATTGATTATAGAAGGAACTGTTGTAGTTACCATTTTTTTTTACTAAAGGAAATATATGATTTTCTTAAGGAATGTTTTCTTCAAATATAAAAGAACTATTACAGTTAAGTCTGTAAGCACCTAGTTAATACGCTAGGGTTATATACAATGAAGATCTAACAAACAATAGGATGTGTGATTTCCGCCTCATTTCCTGTTCCTTGTTTGGTTGTGGTCTTAGGCTGATTCACACAATCGATTTTCTGTTTACTCTAGGTTATATATAACTTGTATCCATTAAGTACTCATAGAAGGAATTGTAAGAGTCATTTTCACTTATCTTTCATCACATCAGGAAGTATAGAATTTCCTGGAGGAACTGGAGAACTTTTCTAAAGAACATGGAGTATACTTTTTATAACAAAAATGTTTATGAACTCACCAGCTTAAATGCTTATCTACTCATTCAAAATAACTAGTTGTCTCAGGAAACTATTAGACAGGTACATCGCTCAGGGATTCAGAAGATGAAGCATATAGCTTCATATCTTTGTTTTGTTATTTACTTTTGGAGTAGATCATTTTAGAATCGAATAAATGTGAACACTTTAATATTTATACAATGGTTGTTTGTTACTTTGATTACTATGATGCATGTGTTGTGATACTAAGCATGATGTCCTTCGCCCCCGAATGTTTCCGGCGTTCCGGTTCGGGGTGTGACAGTAAGGACCTAAAATGTTCATCCATAAGCTCTATAATCCCATCCTTTATGGTATAAAACATCAGAGGAGTATCATCCACAATACCGTGAGTAACCTCGGCTGCAATGAACTCGCACAACGTCTCATCAATCGGTTTTATGGCCAAGCCAGAACCAGAACTCGAATCAGAGCCAAAACCTCCTCGAGTGATCACCACCATAATCAAACTAAAATACACCCATATAAACGATCAGCAGAAAGTCTAGGGAACTCACAATATATAGGTTTCCTTAGAGTCCCTAGGTCCATCCTTGTCTCCACTACCAATCCTGTACTTCCAACAGTATGGGTCGAATACTACCTTTCACACCTATTTGTACCTTCCTCAAGAGTCATCTTGATTCCTCTAAGTCGCCACACTAACTTTATATATCAATCCTATACTAAACATCATACATATCCTAGACTTTCCTAGGAATTTTCAACTCCATCGCCCGCAATACCGAGAACCTCAATCAACATCGTTGGTTGCCTTATGCATGAAAAATATACATGAAATGGAATCACATAGACTGTCAAATGATGATTCTACCCTAATCCCAAAACCAAACACTGAATAGGAAATGAGGCTAAATCGATCATTCAACGACTATATGATCCTAATTGTATATAACTTTTAAAAACATACAATTAGTAACTAACTAGGCCGATTTCAATTATAAGTAATACATAACATCCAATCCTCATAGGCTATAAGGCACCACCCAAATCAGGTAATTCTATCATATGATTCCTAATGGTATCCTTAGCCCTAATCTAGCATGCAGTTAACATATCAAGCATACTAATCATAATACGTAGGTATGGGTAATTTAGGAACCACTTACATGAGTTTGGTTGATTACACGCATCACACCCCTTTTTATTTAACAAAATTCTTTTATGAAATCAATTTCTTTTTCTTTTGAATAAATTATCATTTCCTTAGTCTGAGTTCTGACACACCCGACAGTGTGCCCAAATCCGTCAAACAAAGGCTCTGATACCAACTTGTAACATCCCTAAAAACAGTGATAAAATTTTTCATTTTGAGAATCAACAATTCCATTCATCAATTATCTCTAAAACCATCACCAAATAAAATATCAAAATATCAGAGTACAACTATCCAAAATATGCAAAGATCATGAGGGGAATATGATGTGTCATCACGCAGGCCCTTCCATTTTGTATCGGAAGTACCTGAAACCATAAACCTAAACTGTAAGCATAAGGCGTACTGAGTTTCCTAAAGTATCATATGCTAAATATACATCTGAGCCAAACCCTAGGGCGTAATTAAGCCCAAAACATAATTATGGTCCCAAGCCTGATGTAGAAATCGGGCCTTGGCAGCCGATTAATCGGCACTTAATCGCTTGATGGCCTTGAACCAATTATGATTAGGGTGCTTGAAGAAAATTGGTCAAAATCGGTCAAACTCGGGCTTGGCGGTCCTTGGCGGTTATAGGCGGGAAATATTTAAAAAATTCAAAAGTTTTAATTTTCAAATATTACACCAAAATTTTTAATTTTCAAAATTTTAAGTTTTCAAATTTTAAAATATTATACTAAAATTTTCAAATACTTAATATTTTAAGAAATATTAATTTTTTAAATAATTTTATTTATAATCTAGGGTCCCCGATCAATCGACGATTAGTCCCCGCCTAGTCCGATTAATCGCTTATCGCTAGTCAACCGCCGAGCTACCGCCGAACGATTTTCACAACCTTGATTTCAACCCAATCAAACAATAATGGGCCTAGCCATGGGGTTTATCTCAACCCGATAACAAAATAATGGGCCCAACCTTGGGTTTATTTCAACACGAACAGACAATAATGGGCCAACCTACCAAAGCCCAATACTCCTGGCTTATACCTTATTAAGCCCAGTATACAAATTGACATCAGAAGACTTACATGGTTGCAACCAGGTATGCGCAACATACCCTCGGTTACACCCAACGTGCTTAACAGGTATGCCCAACATACCCTCGGTTACACCCAACGTGCTTAACAGGCTTCAAAATCCCTAATAAGGTCTTAATACATTAAGACTTCATATCCAACCTTCAGATCCAAAACTAATGAACATCTGGAATCATAAACTTGCAAACCTTATGCCTTTGCATGGCTACAAGGAGTCCACAGTCCACCTCTAAGTCTTATTCATGGCTAAAAGGCTAAAAAGATTCATCATACTTGATTGGGAAAGATCAAGATCCATTTTTATGAACCACCATGCTCTAAAATGAAAGGAAACTCTCTTCATTAGGTCTGGAGTTGCTCAAACTTACAAGATCCAAGGCTGTGGAACCATCAATAAACAAATCTTAGTATATAGCTAAATCTAAAGAAATAGGCATCAAGGTTGGATCTTTATACCTCCAAAAGATGCATAAGGATAAGGATATGTTGGATCCAAAGGCTTAAGTGATAGATCATAACTCCAAGTGTCTTCCTTCACCACCAAGAACAATAAAATGACACTCTACGGCTTCAAAACACACACACACATAATACACACTTAGGGTTTCGAAATGGAGGCTAGAGTTAGGAAAGGGTTAGAGTCTATAATGTTCTTTAACTAAGTCCAAACCCTAAAATTTAGGATTTTCCTTCTGCGGCATTACACTTGGCGTACCTATGCATACGCCCAACGTTGGTAAGGGACTCACGATCCTCATTTAAACACCTACGCCCGACATACATATCTTGTACGCCAACGTAAGGACCAAATTTGCAAAACTTTGTAATGAATTGAGTCACAATTGAGAATACATGGAACACTGGCGTTACAACTAATTTCACATAATAGACACAATACACAAATTTTTCAAATAATCTTGAAATTAAAGGAAAAATGAACATGTGGTAGCCGTAAATCAACTATGGTGGCCTTAAATCAACAAGGTGGTGCTGTGGTGGTGGTAGTCGATCCGGTGATAGCAACAACTAATATAAAATGAAACAAATGTTTTTTTTTGTTGCAGTTAGCTCAAATATAAACTGGAAGCGGACATTACAAGAGAAAAAAAAAAGAGAAATGTTGAAGGAATTGCACCTTAATCGTCAGAGTTGCGCCTTGGTCGCCGGAGAAGAAAGCCTCCTCGTCGGTATCTCCTTAGCGGTCGCCCGTAACGTCAAATTGCAATATAGACGACGATTAATAGCAGCGACGCTAGATCAATGGCAACGACAATTGGGAAGCAATAGCGACAGCAAAATAGGGAAAATAACTCGGGTTTTTTCGACTATTAGTGGCGAAACTATCGCCGGTATTAGTGTCACCGCTATTGATTTACACGACACAAACGACACTAGCCATTGGATTATAGATAGATCGCAAGGACAAGGTTTCACTTTTGACGTGGATGGTGGTTTTACAGCATTGTCGGCGATACATTTAGCGGCGACAAAGACTTTTGAGGGGCCGCTAAAAGTCTTTGTCACAGTATCATGGGAATAACATGAGTTGTAGCGAAAGAAAATAGAAATTTCAAAATAACAACTTTGCAAGTATTCTCTCGGTTTATACGCACTAGTATAATTGGTGGGTTTTGATCTCCAAATTCCTATCAAACGGCTAGAGTAACATTTAGAATCCTTATTTATTTATTTATTTAAAGATGGTATTTCGAGAGTTTATATCTATCGTAAACCCCATGTGACAGTATTGAGTATTTGAGTATTGACCGTTTTCGCTGGTAAATGCCCCGTTGAAATGCAATCAGATTTGTTTTTCCCAACACCAATATTCCCTCTCCGTGTCTAATTATACCCACCTTCTATTATACGTACTACCAATAAACATAGATTAAATTAAATGCCATTCAAACTTAAAACCTACCCCAACCCAATAACCTGTCGAGACCCACCCAGTACTACTGGCTCGTTGATATATATTAACAAAAACACTAAAATAATGAACCCTATTTTCCTCACCGTATAACATGGTTAAGTCACGTGACTTGTGGGCATGACCTTGTCTAGGTGATAGGTTGTTCTTTTTGTTCTCTTCTCTTGTTCTCTTCTTATTAATTTCCCATATCTCTACATTTTTTATACTCTTTACATCCCTAAAAAATTGTACATCCCATTTTGCATATTAAACTAAAGACGGTGTTGTTTTCGTATTTCTAAGTGTATAGACATAGCACACATATGTTTTTGACAAAATAATGTTTCCTTATATGTAAAACATCTTAATTAAAACTTTATATCTTATACAATACTAGACGAATCGCTACGCATTGCGTGATAATATAATTATTTAACTAAAATAATAACTTTTAACAAATTTTAATTTATTATTTATATATAAAAAATCAATCGCAGTACAAAACAAAACCTAGAGTTATTACCACCATGGTTTTATGTTATTGGTTGCTTCCGGTATAAATTGACGTTTTATAAGCCATTTTAAGTTGTATAAATATATTTATATATACAACAAATAACAAAATAGTATGAAAAAAATAAATACTAAAATTGTTGATTATTTTGTAGATCGCTTGAAGTTCTATAAATTGTATATAAACATTTATATAGATAACAAATAACTTACTAAACCCTTATAGAATTTATATCAAAGAAAACTTATTAAACTCTTATAAATCATACAAAATAAATATATAGAAATCAGCACACACTTGATATAAAAAACATTATTATCCCCTAAAACAAATCGTGTTGCAATAACTAATTATGCGACAAAACTAATTTTTTTCAACGTTACATATTTAAAATCATCAATCTCTTTAAACGCATGATTTTTTTTCTATCACAACTTAGTTATATACTACTATATAGCTACAGTGTGTACAAATAAGAGAAAAGTAAAAAGGTGTCACATTAATAACCATAAGGTAAAAGACTCTTGAATGTATTTATTAATTACTTTAAAATTGAAATCATATCTACACTTAAATTAGAAAAACACTTAAATTAGAAAACACCAGTTATAGTGGAAGTTTCAAATGAATTTGGTAGTTTCTTTATATTTATAGTAGATGGAAAGACATGAATTTGAAATCAATGTGATTCTTATATATATATATATATATATATATATATATATATATATATATATATATATATATATATATATATATATATATATATATATATATATATATATATATAATAAATTCATAATGATATCTTACCTTTCTTTATTTTAATATTCTAACATATGATCTATATTTATCTTGAAAAATTGATGACGATAAGTGTCTTGTGAGGACATTTTAAAACGAGAACATCAGAACAAATTTCATCATTTCGATTATTTTATTTAAGGGTGAAGATGGAAGAACAATTTATAATGCATATTCTATCATGATTTAATTATAAAAGCATATTCCGCAATGATTTATACGTGTATTAGGGTAAATATGTAAAAGACGAATGTGATAAGGAAGGTAAGTTTATCACATGTTAAATGTTCATCGGTAATCACTCCCGTAAAAATCTCAATAAATCTTTTTCATTCGGTTTGAATGAATCGACAAAAATTTTCAACAAATATTCCAAGAAATAGGTTTATTATGTGAAATTATATATTTGGATTGAAATAAAGTGGACGAGGTCACCGAGCTTATGTGTAACATTCGGAAAACCAGAGGGTAACAATTTCATTTTTAATATATATATATATATATATATATATATATATATATATATATATATATATATATATATATATATATATATATATATATATATATATATATATATATATATATATATATATATATATTCAAACATTCATTTATCTTTATTCAAACATTTAAAGGTATTCCAGAGTAAAATAATTATCAGAGTAAAATCCTAAAATCACGAATTGCAGAAAAATATGGGTGTATGCGCTGCGATCAAGTCGAGCCCTTCTCTTTCGAACCACAAGTACTTGAAACCATAAACCACAAATTGTAAGCACAAAACTTAGTGAGTTCCTCAAATACCATATATCATACATATCATATAAGCCATACATATCCAACAATCAATAGAAAGTGTTACTTTCGAACCACAAGTACTTGAAACCATAAACCACAAATTGTAAGCACAAAGCTTAGTGAGTTCCTCAAATACCATATATCATACATATCATATAAGCCATACATATCCAACAATCAATAGAAAGTGTTATGTGCCAACCATAGTCTTGCAGTTATGCCACGAGTGGTATCATGGTCTTCCTTGGCAGACCAGGGGCCAAAACCCTGGGTCTTACCGACAAGTGCCAGGAGCCACCTCTTGGTTTTCCATGCAAGCATCACAAAGACAACTAGCATACAATCTACAACTACCTAACTAATTAACTGCCAGAGTTCAGACTCTGGTCTGGCATACAAATTGCCAGGAGCCACCTCCTGGTCTTTCATATAAAATGTCATGGGCTACCCATTGGTCTTCCTGTAATATGTAACCAAATGGGTCGGGATTTTTGACTTCGAACCATACAACAGTGAGGAGATGTGACATCCCCAAAATCACGGCCAGAAAAGACCGGGTTTCATTTATGCTTTTAAAATAGTTTCAGAGTAAATCCATCGATTTAAAAGAGTTGCGAATTTGTTCCAAAAAACAAAATATGATAAAAATAATATTTACCAAAGCATTTCATAAAGAAATGTATTTTTATTATATAGTCATAACTCGGGATGTCATGTTCCGATACAGACACAAAAGCGTAAACAACAAAAGATAGACCATACAACAGTTACATATAACAACTGGTCTAATAAACAAAATAACTTGATGATTCATCCATCTTATGCCCTCGCACCACTACCTATAATACAAATAAACTGAGTGGGTCAGGCTTGGGAGCCTGGTGAGCATATAGGGTTTTCAACCCGCAATAAATAATTATATTTAATTTCACCAACCAACAATAACCCGATTACCCATTCCTGTTATCCTCACTTTACGTCTCTAAAACAACATCTATCTCAAGGGACCTAATCTAGGATTTTCATCGGGACAGACATTACCGTAAAGGGGTTTCCTCAACAGTAGATGTGCTAAAGGCAACCATGAGGGGGATAGAGTACACCCGTGAACACATCGTTCACAACACCTACAGGTTATGAGCCTGCTGCCGTTCCACAGGACTGTCTAGAAAGAGTCTGTGGTCGTTATCCATACTCCGCTGAATAACTGGATCAACAACAACAACATCGAGGTCTCTCATCTGTTTATCACACATCAACTATCTATCCATGTTCTACCCAACACATTAGTAGATAAAAATATATATTTTTATACATAGTTTAAAACCTGTATAGCATTCTCATTAAATACATATTCCAAACAACAAATGAGACACATACACATAACACGTATTTCATAGAGATTAAATCATATCTATGAGATAGAAGAAAATGATTATACATTCACACATATAAAAACAAAATATACACATAACACGTATTTCATATAAAATACTTCATAATTATGCGTTAGAAGAAAGTAACTGCACACTCACTTGATCAGAAGATGATCAGACAGCACTACGGCTTTTAGAAGTAGTATTCTTCAGTAGATCTGGAAGATCTTCACAAAAATTGGCTTCTCGCTGACAGCGCTTCGGCTCGGGAACTGCACTTATCGGGATCTTTGGGGCTTCGGGACTTGCTTCGGGGCTCGGTATTAATACCGGGGCTTCAGGATATTTCTTGCGGGCTTCGGGACTTGCTTCGGGGCTCAGGATTACTACCGGGGCTTCAGGATATTTCTTGCACATAAACGGGGTAAAAATGAGTGAGAGAGAAGAGTTTGAACAAAAGAAATCGGCAGGCATCGACATCTATTTATAGGGTGCTGAAACCTCGATTACGCTGGGCGTAAATCCAGGTACGCTTGGCGTACTAAGCCTTACACCGGGCGTACGTGACGTCACTGCATGTGTATGGACTCAAGTTCGGTCAGGTGACGTAGCTGAGGCGGTACGCTGGGCATACTCAACTACGCTGGGCGTAGTTCGGATCAGATTGATGACTCCCCCCCCCCTCCTTTAGATGATATCCGAATTTATATTAAAATTTAATATCTTAATTATTTAATAAACTTCAAAACTTCATATCTTCCTCATACAAACTCCATTTTCGATGTTGTTTATATCGATGCGTAGGTGAGACTACGCTCTACAACTTTCGTTTACACTCTGTCGGCTAATTTTGACTTTGTTTTTATTGTATTATTTTTAGTAGGCCAGGACAGGAAAACTCCATTATATATTCATAACTTCTTCATATGACGTCCGTTTTCGTCTGTCTTTTCACCATTGCACTACTATCAACGATATCTTCGATTCTCGTTTAGATTGTTTCGACTAACAATCACTCGATCTCGAATTCGAGTTTCGGGCTGCATACTGCTAAACTGAAACTTAGAAAAATCATAACTTCCTCATGCGAAGTCGGATTTCGACATTCTTTTTATGCACGCTCTCGGTTTAACGAACTCTACAACATTCGTTTAGATCATTAGGGCTAAATATCGCTCTATCTTAATTTAGTATTTTACGTCATTCAGCGTTATGCCGGTTCCGTCGCGATACTTCGACAGATCATAACTTCTTCGTTATAACTCGGATTTTGGCATTCTATATATATTCGGAAACCTCGTTTAAACTACTACAACATTATCCATAGATACCGGCTTACATTTCATTTTAACGCTTATTTTTATTCTTAACTCAATTAAGACACACTATTAAGCACAAAACACAAAATACTCAAATAATACACTTCTATTATTTCAAAACGGGTTACAAAGGTTAACCTAGACTATTACATCAACATTAATGACAAGCCCAGAAAGACAGGCGTTACAGGAGACTCTCCTCAAATGCTACGAACCAGTTCCCGAACTGAGCCAAACAATCTAAAACCATAATCAATAGCTAAACAAGGCTAAACCTAAGCACTAGGCCCAATGATGGCCCAACGAGAAAGACCTACTAATGGCCCTAGCGCATCAGGCCTGCTAAGGCCCAAAATGGAAAGTCCATAATCTAGTCGAAGAAGTCCAACTCTCAAAGACCCAAATCCGAAGCCCAAAGTCCAAAATGACAAACAAGCCCAAATGCATTTGGGTCATTTACAATGGGCGTACTCACAGGTACGTTGGGCATACTCCTAAAATCTTTAGTATGCGCGGCTTAGACATGATTTATCCAAAATCGATATATGACTTACTACCTTAAGCACTTAACTCCAAAACTACATGAAACCTTCATAATAAAATCTTAACTAATAAAGTCGGCAACTTTATCAGTTTGCATGTCTTAATGGGACCCAACATCCAAATTAATCCTTTAAGTTCCATAATAACCACCCTAACACATGCATGGTCCATGCTTAAGCATCAAGCAAGAATCTTTATGAACTAATAACTTCAGAAATACTAAGAGTAACAAATCAAAGCTCCTAGAGTGGTATCAACCACTAGATAACACCCATGAGACCAAAACTTACATAATGTTAGATCTAAGCTTCTAATGGGCAAGGTTAGAGCTTTATACCTCTAATAAGCTAAAAATGGAGTAGAGAGTCATGATCCACAAGCCTTCCCTTGATCTACCACCTTGTACCAAGCTTCCATTTCTTGAATATTCACCAAAACCCACCAAAGATGCACATAATGAGCTGACAACACTCCTGGATGAGGTTTGGGTTCGAAATTAGGGTTTTAGGACAATGGAGGATGATAAATGAGAGAGCCTTGAGGTTATAATGATGTTTATATAGTGCCAAAACCCTAAAATTTAGGGTTTGGCACTTTACCCATTACGTGGTGCGTACTATTAAGTATCTTGGGCGTACATGGCCCTCCTACGTATTCCATAGCGTTGCACATGGGACCAATCTGCCAACTTATTCCACCAAGGGCCAAACTTGCCAAAACTTCAAACTGCCATAACTTCTTCATTATAAGTCTGTTTCCAACGGACTTTATCTCCACAGTAAGGTGTCGAGAAGCCCTACACTTCTATCAACTCACCTCCGCCTAAGAAATTTCCAGACAGAAACCTAAAATTCCAGAGGACCAAATTATCAAATTACGATTATACCCTTGGCCTCCGAAACCGAAACGAACACCAAGGTCACTTAGACTATAATACCCACTCCTAAAAAGGGCAAAATCCTTTCGCCCCCAAGGCCTAAAGCCTTATGATGACTGATGACCGGGCTACGGCCCTAAACAGAGAAACTATTCGAAACCGTGTGTTATAACTATCCCCCACTTAAATTAGATTTTGTCCTCATAATCGCTCCTTACTAATACTCCGATCATACCAAACAACCCAATGAATGCAACAGAAAACCCTGCGCATAAAATGACCTTCCCAAAGCAACCAAACCCAACCCTAGCAGAACTCTACGACCTGACGAAGACGAATCCATAAACCCATGCATTAAACCACTTCTACTTTTCCAAAACCTACAGTCTCAAGTTGGTCTGACCCCCAGACAGACCGCCCACACCGAACCATTACTAGGCCAATTCCACATTGAATACCAGACTAAACAGAGCACTTCCAACCCTGATTATCTTGATGCTACCATTGGGAACAAAGTCACTGACCATAAACAACTGCATAACACTTGTACTTGACAGAAGGCTCAGGTAATCCTTTGAATAGAGGATTCATCCCAGAATAGTTAGACTCAAATGAGAGCTGAACAATAGAGTCAAATCAATTACTTTGAGATTATATAATCCAAACTGCAAGCGACTTAGCATTTTCCCGAATCCATAAGCTACTCCCCACACCCGAATCCCAAATCACTAATATTGCTCTACACATCATGTTGCCTCCTAGCTTATTTCCACAAGCAGCAAATACCTCCCTAGTGTAGTTACAATTTAATGGAGTTTGTTATATGAGATCAAAGTAATGTAAGAATTAAGAACACGAGATCTAATATAATATGGTTGGCTCAATTATGCTTTCAACGAATACAGAGAAGACATAGAGAGTACAAAATGAATTGCAAAAGTTATTTTCTAACTCTAGTACTCATCCCATATACAATAACCTTAGCATACAAACATTTGATACTACGCATGATCTAGACAACCTTCGACACCTCACAACAACATTCGACCTCAACACCTGGTCCTAACTTGTCTGCCAACTATTAGAAATACCGAATTCCTGCCCGGTTGCTGACAAAAAAGACACCCACATGGCTTACGAAAGAAAGCCTCAACTGGCAATAATCACCCAAACCATCTCACCACTAAAACCAATGCTAACCTGAACGATACATGACCAATTGTAGTCTTATATCATTCCCTATATCCCATGACCTATCGTTTCCTTATTCCAAGCATGTTGTGGCCTTCCCATAGTCTTACGAGCTGACCCACTCCGCTCTTAACCATCTGAAGAAATCTATGACCAATCATGGGTTGCCACACCCTCACCGCAATACAGGGACCGGTGAATGCTACATGTCACCTCACAGTCTTACAACACTCCCATACTATTTGCCAACTAGTGAATGCTACGGGCCATCCTGCAGTCTTACAACACTTCTACACTAACTGCCTATTAATGAATGCTATGGGCCACCCTGCAGTCTTACAACTCGTCTACTTTGTCACAGCCACTGCCCATGGTCTCACCGCTAATCTATCACTCCGAAGACAACCAAACTTGATCACGCACGCAACCAAGCACCCAAAATGAAATTGAGTCATGACTGTAATCCCAACCCGGGTCCACCAAAAGCCTGCTATCTATCAACAAAAAGGAACTAAGCAACTGTTGGGAGGTTTCCCGAACTCCTAACTCGCACAATTCTCAATATATACGGCCACTTAGGCCGCCCTTCCCTCCTATGAAGATGTGAAACCCATCCTAGTTTCACACCTGATTCCGCTCTGAAAAATATGAACGGTTCTCCCCCACTTTGATTCGACAAAGCTCTCCCAGAACTCAAGGTTTGAAGGATTCCCAATCCATCTTACCTCATTAAGATTGAACTAATAACAATCTGCACTTACTAGCCACACCCAAAGACTGTACACTCCTGAAGACCCTATGAACACTCACTGAAATCCCAGCAAAACTAATAACCCCACATGCTTTTAAGGATAGAATACCAAATCTTGAAGCCCTCTGAACTGATGCCCTGACGAAAACGTCAGCAATAGACCACTTCCCTTGGCACCCCCAAGAGCCAACAAAACACAATTGCTAAAAACACTATACCCTCACGATACCGGAGAACTAACCCACTAAATCCTGAACAAGGACCTACCATACAATACCCTTGAAATGATCTCAACCAAAAACCAAAATAACAACTGAACACTTTAGAATTCGCTACACGAGATACAACCGCTCATTAACCCACGAATTATTCATGGCTTGCAAATGACAGTAATAATTCTTAATGATACAACACACTAAATAACCGAGAATTAAACCACAAATGAGGCTTACCAAAACCAATACAAAAATCTCAAACACATAAATACTGATCATAACCAAAAGAAGGAAAAATATAACATACATGCAATATCACCTGCTGGAGTCTTGACCTCCCTTGTCTGACACTACAATGATCGACTCCTCTATACTTGGCCTCTAGCCCTACCCTAACGACCATTAGTGATCCTCAAAGTAGTCAGGTCAGGTGAAGTCACTGCTCCTCCCCTCAACATCGAACAATCGACGTTTTTGTGGCCTACTTGGTTACAGTGAAAACATAACAACCTTGCCCACTGAGGGAAATCCCCACTAACATGATCACCCCTACCACACTTGTAGTATCCTAAACTCCTAGAATGATAAACTCCATCGTGCAGTTTCACGCACGTGTTGCACTAACTCCGACCCTGCTGGCCTCTCAAACGCTGATCAGAAGTCTTGGGTCAATTCTCGGGACCCTCCACTATATGCACATGATTTGCCCCCTCTTCACAAGGTGCTCCAGACCGATCTCCCACTCTCGAGCTCTAAAAATTATATCATTCATGGTCTTGCACCTTAATACTCACAAAATCCCAAATATTATCTCGCAACATATCATGATACCACACCTTCTTCATTTCCTCATTTGCTGCATAATGCAGAACCAATAAATCCCTCTCCCATAACTTAGCAGTGATCTCTACTATAGTCTCAGTAGTCCGGCGGAGATCCTGAAACTATTACACCAACAGCTGCACCTCGATCACCGGTGCGAACTCAGCGCGAAACCTGGTCGAAAAATCATCCCAAGACATGGCATCAACTGCATTATCACCGACCTCATGTCTAACATCCTCCCACCAATCTCGTTCCATGTCCTTCAAAAGGCAGGAAACATATATGACATTCGCCTCCTTAGGGCAGAAACTTATCTTGAAGGCGTTAGCCTTGTCTGTTAACCACCTCCTACTAGCAATGGGGTTCGTGTCCCCATAGAATACATGAGCTCCATCAACACGAAACTCACAAAAAGAAAGAGTGAAAGTTCCAATGATAGCCATAACCTCAGCACAAAATGCTCCCAATCGTTCATCCAAGATCTCCAAAATCCCCTCCTTGACCGAACCAAAGATCATAGGTGTCTACTTGAAAATACCACGTGTAATATACGACGAGATAAACTCCCACATCTACTTGCTAATCGACTCAGTACCTGCACCTGAGCCTGAACCAGAACCTCCTCCCTAAGTGCTCATCAACAACCTAAAATAAAACATGCAAAATATCAGAACATACCCAAATCCTCCTCCCATAATCTTCTTAGATTCTCCAAGATTCTCCCCGATCCGAGTATGGATCATGTGCTTTCAGTAGTACGGTCCCAATACTACCTTCCACACATATCCATACTTTTATTAGGAATCATCCCAAATCCTCTAAGTCACCTACTCAGCTGATGCACTAAAAACTCACTAAGCGGTACCACAAGACCCACTGAAGCACTTCGTAGGATCTCATAGGTTCCCGACCTCACCATGCCCTCAGCTGCTGAAAAGCTCCCACCAATGTGAACTAACTACATCATGAACACAATCACATGCAACACAGATCAGATAATCTTTTGAGTAGAAGACTCAACCCTAGAGCGGTTGGACTCAAACAAGAGTTGTGCAATAGGGTCAGATCCACCACTCAGAGATTATTTAACTCATCCTACATGTGACTTAGCATATTCCCTAAGTAGTTGATCCACACTACTAAGAGCCCCACAAAGTAAAAAGAAAGCGAAATTCAGGCAATGGAAAATCCAACCAGCATACACCAAGCATTCCATTCTATCAACTTATCTAGAATCCATACTAGCATGCAATTCTAAAGGTCATACAATCAGGAATATAACGGCATCTCTCCTATCATATAATACTAAGTAGATTCTTAGCCCTAATTTAGCATGCAATTATCACAATCATATCATATATCATAATAAACTTGTATTGGTATTCTGGGAACCACTTACTTGAGCTCGGCCGATTGCATGCATCACACCCTTTTCTTTGATTAGTAATTCCTTTTTAAATAAATGTTTATTTTAAAAATCTTAAACAATCCCTCAGTTTGAGTTCAGGCACACTCGAGAGTATGTCCAAATCCCTCAAACCACAGTTATGATACCAACTTGTAACATACAGAAAATCATGGGGTGAAAATTTCATTTCTAATATATATTCAAAAATTCATTTATCTTTATTCAAACATTTAAAGGTATTCCAGAGTAAAACAATTATCATAGTAAAATCCCAAAATCACAAATTGCGAAAAAACAGAGGTGTATGAGCTGCGATCAAGTTGGACCCTTCCCTTTCGAGCCAGAAGTACCTGAAACAATGAACCACATACTATAAGCACAAAGCTTAGTGAGTTCCCCAAATACCATATACCATACATAGCATACGATCCATACATATCATACATATCCAACAATCAATAGAAAGTGCTATGTGCCAAACATAATCTTGCCATTATGCCATGAGCCATATCATGGTCTTCCTTGCCAGGCCCGGGGCCAAAACCCTGGGTCTTACAGACAAGTTCCAAGAGCTACCACCTGGTCTTCCATGCAAGCATCACAAAGACAACTAGCATACAATCTACAACTACTTAACTAATTAACAGCCAAAATTCAGACTCTAGTCTTACATACAGATTGCTAGGACGTTGAGGTGGAATCAATGGATAATGCTTGAGTATATTGAGTGTTTGAGGTTTAAGGGTGTATTCATCCGATTTTGGAATGTGTGTTTTTGATAGGATTGTGTAGTTACTGAATTCTAGTTCTTGCAAGCTCAGGTTGTCAACAACCTTTGAGTACTAAGGTTGAGGGATGGTTTAGAAATCCATCAATTTTATGGTTGGAAGTGCGTTGTTGTATCCAAGTGGGGGAGAAATGTTTGGAGTAAGGGTTGCACAAGGAATAAGAATTCAGGTTAACTTGCGCATCAATAACGTCGCACGACCGGTATGTCATTAGGTTCAGGTTGAGAGTTGTGTTAGAGCCCCTCAGCCTATTCTTATCTAATAACGGATTTAGGATTCGAAGCATGACCCAAACAATAGATTAGGATATAGTCGAATGAGGTTTCCACCCATGATTTATTTTGATTGGATATGGTGGGTCCATGGGTGTTATAGAAGTGTTGTAAGACTGCAGAGTAGTTGTAACAATCACCAGGTTTTCAGTTAGCGGTAGAAGTGTTGTCAGATTGCGGGGTAGCCGTAGCATTTACTAGGTTCGCAGGTAGAGGTAGAAGTGTTGTAAGACTGCGGGGTGACCGTCACATTCACTAAGAAGGAAGGTAGCGATATAAGTGTTGTAAGACCACGATGCAACAATAGAATTCACAAGGTTGGCAGGTAGTGTAGTAGTATTTTAAGTCTGTTGGGTGGCCCGTAGCATTCACCTGGTCCATGAGAAGTTGCAAGGATATTTAGGAGCTATGATTAGGCTCGTAGTTTCCTGTAGGTAGGATTAGACCATGTGAGATTGGGTTGCGAGAATGTGGGAATGCCACAAAATTCGTGGGATTTATGAAGGTAATGGGCCATGTGGGGTCGGTTGTGATGTATGACTACAATTGGGCGAATAACATTCATTAAAGAAAATTACATTATATTGCCTCAGCGTAATGGTTGGTTACATTATCCCTGGTTGGATCAGGAGGGCTGTTGGAGCCATTATGGCAAGTAGGCTAGGATAGCTATTCTCAGATACAACATCGTTCGGAGTTACGTGGTGCGACTGGGCGTGAGGCTATCATCCTTGGAAACTTGTTACAAATTTATTATTTTAGTTAATTGGTAGGTAAGTACGAGGCATGGGACATCTAGGTTAGATTAGAAGTTGGATTATGGGACAGTAAGATGAGCCTGAGATGGTACCAATGATTGAGACTCATGTTGGGAGTTGCCTTTGTTTTCAAGTGAAAGGTTTTCAGTGGCGATGAATGGTCAGGGAATCTATTTGCTAGTGGAATCAACAAGATAATTCAGAACCAAAAGTGTTTTCGTTCGATTTGGGTTACGAAGTGGAGTTGTATTAGCAGTAATTCAGAATGGTTTTGTATGTCGGGATGTCAGACAAGGTATTGGATTTCTAGACTCTGAGCTGATCAGTGATCGTTATTCTTCATTGGTTAAGGTTAGCAGGGCAAGGATTCGGTTGTCGTTAGTAGGTGCGTCGTGCTAATGTTGGGTTCGATTATTATATTGGAAGGTCAATGTATGTTTGAGTTGACTTTTATCGGGGTTCTAGATCTGGGGTGCCTGGAATGTAGTGAGGAGTGATTTTGATGATGAAATCTAATTTAAATGGGGGAGAGTTGTAACACCCATGTTCCAGATTGGTTAAGCTTAATTGTAACAAGGATCAAAGATGGAGTTTTGGAGGAAACTCTAAGCCACGATGTGGCCAAGGAAGTCCTCGACATGGCAATAATTATTTGATCGTGTGATTTTTGGACCGCCGCGGCCTGGCAAAGAAAGGCCATGATGTGGCAACTACTCAGGCCCAAGCCTATGATTTTTTTAGGGTTTCCTTCATATTTAACCCCTCTAAGCCATTCTTAGGGTTCCTTATCAGCCTCCGTCATCCTGAAATTTCAGAAACCTTGACCCTAATTCCTCGTTGATAGTTGTGACTCCATTTTGGTGTCTTTGGTTGCTTGTGAAGAAAGAATAGGAATTGGAAGGGATTGTGGGTCTTCTTGGCTGAAGTAAAAATATCGTTTGGGCATCTCTAGAACTTTGTAAGTGTCCAAGTTGCTTGCTTTATCGCTTTTGGTGGTTAGATCTTTCATGTTAACCCATGTTCCTCATGTTTAAGAAAGTTTGGAGGGAATGAACTCATAAACTGTCACAACTAGGAATTATAATGCTTTGTAAACATTTAACAAGGATAACATTGTAACTAAAACTTGAACGCATGTATGATGCTTATTCAATGACAACAAAATCCCATCAAACACTCTATACAAACACTCAAATAGTCAACAAAAGGTTGGAAACCCTAGAAATCCCGGTTTATGTCCAATATGGACTAGGATTTCCTTATTGGGCCTAATGGGCCACTAAACTTCCAATTCGACTATTTTGGGCTTAGAACTCTTGAATGGGCTCCCATTGGACCCACTCTCATGAGACTTAACCTTTTTGGGCCTTATAAGTCTAAAATGGACTAGTTTACCTTTAATGGGCCTTATTGGGCCATAACAATTCCAATTAGCCTTAATGGACTTAATTCCTTTCTTTTATGCAAGATTTGGGCCGTGAACTACTCACAAGAGCCCAATGGGCCGAATATCATCAAATTGGGCCTCATATTACGGACTCAAGCACAAAAGGCCCAAGCCATTCTCTTCGTTTTCTCTCTCTCTCTCTCTCTCTCTCTCTCTCTCTCGGCCCAAGTAGGAAACAAAAAAAGGGAAGGATGTAAAAATGGGGTGGGTTGAATTTGGGGGTGTGCCATTTCCTTATTGCACACCATGTACCCATGCATGGACCAACATGCATCTATAATGGTCACCTCACTCTCTCTCTCTCTCTCTCTTCTCTTTCTTCTACTCTCAGCCGAGGATCACCAAACACACACACACACACATCTTCAAACTCTCATCCCAAACACTTTCAAGCACATCCACTTCCCCATTCAAATTTTCAAAATTTTGGAACATTTTAAGGAGGTTCTTCCACAAGAATCATCATCCTACAAAACTCTAAGTTCGAGATCCACCCAACAAGGCTTGCTAGGATCAAACTCTTCCATTTCTTTCTTCAAAACCGACAAAAACAAGAAAAGGTGAGTTCATACCCTGTTGTTTTCGATTTTTACTTTTTTTTGGTGGGAGAATACAAGTATTATGTGATGATCTATGTGTGTTTGCATGCTATATGTGAATTCTTTAGTTTTTGGTTGTGATAATATGAAACATTGTTATATTTCGAGATCGATAAACAAAGGGAGAAATAATCATGAACAAGAACATAATGAACAACATACCTCATGGATCTAAGGGTCTTTAAGTTTAAAAAGTGAAAAACAAAACCAAAAGAACCTTACAAGTGTCATTTTTGCAAAAATAGAAAAGATTGGGTATAAATTGTAATTTGTCGGTTTTATGAGGGTTATGAGTTGAATATTTGCATAAAAGCTTATTTTTATGAAAATAACATTTTTCAAAGGGTCAAAAACATAAATTTTAGCTTAATGGGCTTAAAAGTGGGTCTAATGGGTTTTGGGCCCAAAGTTGTGAAAAAATGAGAATTTGAGGAGCTGAATTGGAAAACTTAACAAACTATGGGTCTAAAATGTAAATAAACTTTTTCAGGGGTTAAAAATGAGTTTATTACCAAACTTTGACAAGAAATGCAAAGTTCTTGATTTTGGGGTCAAAATTGTAAAACTTACGGAAATTGGGCCAAAAATGTAAGTTTTTGTGAATAAAGGCTGGAAATGACAAATGCATTAGTTTTGGACTGAAATTACGGGAAATATTCATAAAAGTCCCAATATTTACGGAAAAGTTACACTTTAATCCCAAGATTTTTTTTTTGATTGAAAAAATCCCGAAAACCAGCAAAAATTAGCAGTTTAACCCTTTTTGACCGGTTGAAACCGGTGCCAAATTAATTTGGGACTATTTTATAAACAAATCCAAAATATTTGGATTTTTCTGTAAACAAAAATTATCAGGACATTTCTATAAACAAAAATATTATGACTTTTCTACAAACAAAACCCTTATTATTATTAATATTATTATTATTATTAAAAAATACAAATACGAATATTATTTTTTGAACTTGTTATTATTGATATTGTTACTAATACATATAAATGCATTTAAATGAAAAAAAATAATATTAATGACATTGTTTAAGGGTGGAGGTGGAGGATATGTTGATGCTTTTAGCATGAAAATCATGAATGTTTGCTTGTATATTTTTACTTTGTATATGGTCATTTCACATTTGTTGTTATTGTTTTCAATTCAGAATAATAATACTTAACAATTTAAAAGAAGTTGCATGTATGTAAAATTATTTATAAATACTTTAAGCTAGAAGTATTTCTCACTTTGTATATAAAAATGTTTAAGGTAGAAGGATTATTTTTCAAATCCAACAGATCCACTACAAACATCTACATAAGTAGCCCATATCAAAATTCAAAAATATTAATTACAATCTCTTGTTTAATAAAAAGTAATAGGACATGTTTTTTTGGATTAATACTTTTGAATTTTGATTAATACTTTTAAATTATTCCTATTACTTTCTATTAAACAAAATATTGTAATTAATACTTTTGAATTTTGATATGAGTTACCTATGTAGATATTTCTAGTAGATTTGTTGGGTTTGGAAAGTAATTTTTCAACCTTTAACAATTTTATATACAAAGTGAGAAACCCTACTACCTTAAACTATTAATATGCAACTTATTTCAAATTGTTAAGTATCAATATTTTGAATTGAAAACAATAATAACAAATATGAAATAACCATATACAAAGTAAAAATATACAAGAAGACATTCACGATTTCAATGCTAAAAACATCACCATCTCCTCCACCTTTACCCTTAAACAATGTCATTAATATTATTTTTTCATTTAATGTATTTATATGTATTAGTAACAATATTAATAAGAACAAGTTCAACAAATAGTATTCTTATTTATATTTTTAATAATAATAATAATAATAATAATAATAATAATAATAATAATAATAATAATAATAATAATAATAATAATAAGGGTTCTGTTTGTAGAAAAGTCCTAATATTTTTGTTTATAGAAAAATCATAATATTTTTTGTTTACTGAAAAATCCCAATATTTTGGATTAGTTTACGAAATAGTCCCAAATTAATTTGGTACCGGTTTCAACCGGTCAAAAAGGGTCAAACTGCAAATTTTTGCAGGTTTTCGGGAATTTTTCGTTCAAAAAAGAAATGTTGGGACTAAAGTGTAACTTTTCCGTAAATATTGGGACTTTTTGAAGATTTCCCCTGAAATTACTATTCAAATAAAGTTTGGGTGGACAATGTCAATAAAAATGGTTTAAGGACCAGAAATGTAAATTTTCGTAAAAAGGGACTAAAACTGTCATTTTTATATAAAAAGGTGTCATAATGGCTAATCAAAATGTTTTTGGGCCAAATAAACGATTGTAACTTTTGGGGTTAAATATATGAAGTTTATAACGCATAGTTTTAAAGATACATGTACATATAATAAAAACTTCGTTATAATTCAAACGTTAAAATGTTACGTTATTGCTAATAAACATTTAACATGCCCCGAATACCATCAATACGAACTTAAACTCGATAAAACATAAGCGATTCAGAAGTTGGGCTCAAAAACCTTCTATATGTGCTATTGGGCCTTTGTGGCCGAATATCATATTGATTGGGCCCGATATATTCACACATGTTTATTGGGCCTCCTGTGACACAATTACATGCCTAAGGGACCAACAATGGCTTTTACATGCTATTGAGCCTCAGTGGCCCTTTGGCATTGCCATTAAGGGCCAAATCAAACATATGCATGACGGGCCAACGTGCCCGTCTCATACTCGACAACCTATAATAACATACAGGATTAGTGGGCCTCTGCTGCCCTCTTCTCCTTGTCTGTTAGGCTTATCTCAGTTATTCAAATAAACATAAAATTAGGTCGATAAACAAGGCTATTCAAATTCAATTGGATTTAGTGGGAAATAACGGGTGACACTATTAAGTGTCAGTCATAGTCTGTAGTTATAACCAGAGTCTCCTGGAGGGAGAGCGAGAATTTGTGTATAGATCTATAGTGAGCTTATTCAACTCTCTATAATCAATACACATGCTAAAGGATCCATCCTTTTTCTTAACGAAGAGAGCCGGAGCTCCCTAGGGTAAGAAGCTAGGTCAGATGAATCCTTTGCTCAAGAGTTCGCTAAGTTGGCTTGACAGCTCTTGCATCTCCACAGGAGCTAACCTATAGGGTGATTTGGAAATAGGTGTAGCTCCCGGCACAAGGTCAATTTGGAACTCAATTTGTCTTTTTGGGGGTATTCCCGGGAGATCTTCAGGAAAAACATCCGGGAAATCGCAAGCCACTGGAACGTATCAAATATTGACCTTTTCCTTTGAGTTATCCACAATGTGAGCCAGAAACGCCAAGTCCTTCTTTTGTAGACACTTATGTGCCTTAATACATGAGATAAGACGAAGGTTCGTACTGGGCTTGTCTCCATATATAATTAGGGTTTCGTGATTAGGGAGATGAAGGCGAACGACCTTCTCGCGACACATAATTTCGGCATGATGGGGGCTCAACCAGTCCATGCCGATAATCACATCAAAACTCCTAATACTTACAGGCATCAAGTTTATTTGAAAGACGTGGTGATTTAAGGTTAGGGTACATCCTACATAGATTTCCCCGGTTGATTCTGTTTTCCCATTATGCATTTCCACTGTAAAGGTTTCATTAAGCTTATGGGTTTGTTTTTTAACAAGTGTTTAAATTTATTACTCACAAAACTCCGATCTTCCCCGATATCCAATAGGATGCATGCATATGTGTGGTTTAGAGGAAACGTACCGGTGAAAACAGTGGGATCCTGGACCGCTTCTCCTGGACCCATGGTCAGCACTCTCCATGCTCCTCCATTACCTTTGTTGTTGACATTAGGGCAATTTCGATGGAAATGACCAGTCCTTCCACATCCATAACAGGTGTGGCTTACTCCAGCGTTGTTGGTGTTGTTGTTGTTGTTGTTATTATTGTTGCGGTTGTTGTTGTTGTTGTTGTTTCCAAGTTGCTGGTTCTGAGGAGGATAGGTTCTACAATATTTTTCCGTGTGACCCTTTCGGTTGCAATAGGTACAATGCATCCCCTTGCATTCAACATTGTGATGAAAATTGCACTTGTTGCACTTTCGGAGATTTCCAGAATACTGCTTAGGGGCACTTGGGGTAGATGAGGTTGGAACATGTGGTGTGGAGGGAACTTGAGTGGTTACAGCATGAACTGTCGCTGTTTGTTGTTTCTTTGATGATTTTGAGCCTTGTCGTCCCTTCCTCTTGTTATTCTTTCCTTTCTTGTTGTCACTCTCCTTCTTGCTTTCTGTGTTTCCTGATTTATCGCCCTTCTTGTTGTTGTGGTTATACAACTTCTTGGCCAACCTCTTGGCTCTGTCGAAGGTTTCAGAATTTGCAACTATCACATTTCCTTGAATTGGGGAGGTTAATCCCCAGATGAATCGTTCGATTTTCTTCCTTTCCGAAGTAATCATGCCAGGGCACAACAGAGACAGTTCGCTAAACCTTGATATGTAAGCATCGATGTCGGAGTTTTGGACTGTGAGGTTCCATAACTCTTATTCCATTTTCTGAATTTTTCCACGCGGGCAGTACTCGACCATCAACATTTCCTTTTATTCCGCCCACGACATTGCATTGGCTACGGGGAGAGTCATGGCCTTCACATGTCCATTCCACCAGGTGAGAGCTTGATCAACAAATGTGCATGCTGCAAACTTCACCTTGACCTCTTCGGGGAAATCACATATCTCGAACACCGGTTCCACCTTTTCAATCCACCTCTTTAGGGTTATCATTCTTGCTCGGCTTGCACGGCTCATGCTTCCATGGAAAACAACTGTTGTCGAAGTGTGGTAACCTCTTCTTCCAGCGAACGATCCTCTCCCACGGGGTTTCCTGGTGGGGCAGGGTGGTCCTGGTCCGTTTCGTCGGTGGGTGATTCAGGGGCTTCGTCTACGTCCCCCTCCCCCTAGCTTCGTCATTGGTCCCCTCAAAATCGTAATCTGTATTGGTGTACTCGTCGAGTCCAACGTCAGGGGCTGCTCCTTTCCCTTCCTCGGGGTCGTCTTCAATTATTTTGTGCGCCACCAAGGCCTGGTGAAACTGGATGCCTTGATGCTCCTCTTCCATGGAGATTGTGATGAGGAACACGCAAGGAGGTTATATAAATAACCACTATTACTCCCAATATGTTTTAGTTGTTATGTAAATTGACTTTAACGTTCTCTTTGTGGAAATCAAAGTGTATGTTTTAGGTTTACTGACAATCGCAGTCACTCTAGGGCATGTGATAGTTGTATTCTGGAGGAAATGTAGTTGATCAGGCTACATTCACCCCCTTAATACAACTGTGAACAGTCCTGGCTTAACTGAGATGTCGGGATCATCCTATTTGATTTGGTATTTTGTTTACAGTTATTTAGTCCCTCTTTGGGTTTATAGTTGCGAACTTTTTGGTTCGTAGGGTTTCCAAGATTTGTCGGAGATGTCGGCTATGCTCCTCTTTGCTTCGAGAATAGACTAGGATATCGTCGGTGACAACATTGACAAAATTGTCGAGGAATGGTCAAGCCAACTTAGCGAACTCTTGAGCAAAGGATTCATCCGACCTAGCTTCTCACCCTAGGGAGCTCCGGATCTCTTCGTGAAGAAAAAAGATGGATCCTTTAGGATGTGTATTGATTAGAGAGAGTTGAATAAGCTCACTATGAAGCAAAGAGGAGCATAGCCGACATCTCTGGCAAATCTTGGGAGGTTTGATTTTTTCCTTGAAGATTTGGAGGCACTACCTTTATGGTACAAAGTGCACCATCCTCATCGACCACAAGAGTCTCCAACACATTTTCAATCAAAAGGAGTTAAACATGAGTCAGCGAAGATGGGTTAAGCTTCTAAACGATTATGAGTGCGAAATCCAGTACCACCCAGGCAAGGCTAACGTGATAGCTAATGCCTTGAGTCGGAAAGAATACTCAAATCGTCGTGTGAAGACTCTTTCAATAACCATTCAATCCCATCTGTCCTCGCAAATCAAAGCAGCCCAGTTCGATGCCATGAAGACAGAGAACAAAATAAGCGAAGCGTTACGCGGAATGGAAAAGAACTTCGAGGTCAAGGAGGACAGAGCACATTATTTCATGAACCGAGTTTGGATCCCTAAACTTGGGTTATTCAGAGAGGTCGTCATGAATGAGGCCCATAAGACACGATACTCAATCCATCCGAGTTTAGATAAAATGTACTTGGAAATCAAGAAACATTATTGGTGGCCTAACATGAAGGCAGAAATTGCCACCTATGTTAGCAAATGCCTTACTTGCGCTAAAGTGAAGGTAGAATATCAAAAGCCTTCGGGACTCTTACAACAATCAGTAATACCCGAGTGGAAATGGGAATGTGTAACATCCCCCTCTGGCACGTATCACAATATTGTCCGCTTTGGGCCACTCGGCACGTGGACTTCCCAGGGGGTCACCCATCCTGGTACTACTCCAGTCCGAGCACTCTTAACTGCAGAGTTCTTATGAGATCTGCTGCCCTCACGGCTTTAAAACGCGTTGTGATAGGGAAGGTATCCACACCCCTTATAAAGAATGCATAGTTCTCCTTCCCAGCCGATGTGGGATCAGATCTAACCCACTTTCACCCCCATTATAGGGTTAGATCTGATACATCGACCAGTGCCCTGGCTCTGATACCATTTGTAACATCCCCCTCTAGCACGTATCACAATATTGTCCGCTTTGGGCCACTCGGCACGAGGACTTCCCAGGGGGTCACCCATCCTGGTACTACTCCCGTCCGAGCACGCTTAACTGCAGAGTTCTTATGGGATCTGCTGCCCTCACGACTTTAAAACGCTTTGTGATACGGAAGGTATCCACACCCCTTATAAAGAATGCTTAGTTCTCCTTCCCAGCCGATGTGGGATCAGATCTAACCCACTTTATACCAGATTGGTATCAGAGCATCGTTTATAGTGAATTAAGTATATCAAAACCATTTTTGGTATACAACTATAAACTCAAATGGGCAAAAGCACTCTGAGAAGAGTCATACTTTTGAGATTAAATTTATTTAGTTTTTGTAAAGTAAGCATGCATTCATTTTGTACTAATAACAGTTTCACATCGGACCATTTTAGAAGTATTATAAATAAGTTGTGCAGTGCAGGTACGCCTTGGGACATGTAATCGGAACTGGGAAGGATATAGCCTGATCAACTATATTTGTTGGAGAGCCGACTAACGTGTGCCGAGGAGTGTCTACAGTGGACAACAAATTTAAAACTTACCAACGAACCATACAAAGAAAACTTTAACATACAAATTTAAAATACTATAGGAGTATTTTGCGTTACAATAGAACCACACACTTAGATTCTTCATATGCTTCTTACCCCTATTCTCGCATAGGCATATCAGCTAGACTTCATCTCCACATAGACCCATACTATCCTGCCACCGAAGCCAATAGATGGATCAAGAAGGATCCAGAAGAAGATTTCGAAGAGTACCAATAGATGAAATACGAGGAAGAAGATTTCCGAGAAGGGACCAGATGGAGAAAGAAGTTCGGGAGATACCATCAATAAACCTTACCCTATCAAGAGGAGTGTGAGAACCTCCACCTCTCATTTCAGGAAGCAACCCGCAATTAACTACCTAGCCACACATATAGACTAGAGAGGACAACCGATGATCCATAACCGACATAAACTCACTACACCGTACTTCGGGCCATAGCACCCATAGACCGGCAAGCAGATCAAGAGAACAATACGGATCACCTACACTCCTTAGAAAAGGAGATAGTCGTTATAGGACAAAGAACCCTTACAACTACAACCTGGACAGTCATCACAGAACTGAGAGCAGAGGAGGCCACTCGCAAAATAGAATCATGCCGACACATGAAGGTAATCAACATACTGGTGCAACACTAGTTCTATAAATAGAACCTACAACATTTCAAATTGCGGTAATAACCGCCGTGACAGCAGTCATGGCACACCTCGGCGCTAACAACACAAACAAAAGCGGGAACGGCGCTGAAAGCTCCAATCGTAATAACAACCAGGGACACCCCGAGTATGTTCCGACAACGACGCCCCAAATCAAGGACCTACCAAAAAGACAACAAACAGTGACATTCCATACCACCACCATCCCTACTACCTCAGTGCCGACAAGACCATATGTTGGAAACCTGCCAAAATGCACCAAGGGTAGCTTTCATCACAAAGGAAAGTGCAGGGAAATGCACTACAAGAACTGTAATGAAAAGGGGCATACCACAAATTTCTGTAGGGTGCCAGCTCAACAGACCGCCCAAAACACAAAAGCTGGGATGATTCGGACTTGCTACAGATGTGGAGAAGTAGGGCATTTCATAAAGGAGTTCTCGGAGACTAAAAACAAAGATGTCAGGAGCGTCGGAAGTCTTTTAGCAACAGAGTGTGGGAAAGCAGTAATAGACCCCGCTGAGATTCCGGTACGTTCATTCCCGATAGCACATATGCATGGATACTATATAATAGCAACGCGGAGAGGAGTATTGTGAGTCGTAGATTTAATCAATTTCTCAACCAAAAACCTCAAAAAATTAAACGAAATATTTATAGTAGAATTAGAATAATCAAAAGCACTAGAGGCGTGTACATAGGGTGCACTCTAACACTAAATCAAGCAATTCGTTCAAATCATCCTAAAACCGGTCACAATAAAAATTTATGACATTTTCATTTTAACAACGTAATAGTTAGTTTCCTCACCATACCGATATCATATATTACGAAAAGTCCATTCGCCTAAACCCATCGAGTAATAGAACCCTCGTTGTCTATGGCGACAAACCGGACACAATCCCCCGACTCACCTTTTACAACAAGACTCAGAAGTACCTACACAGGAGGTACCACGCCGTCCTAGCCCGTGTTGTGGATAAGAAACAAGAAGAGAAAGACATCATGGATGTTGAAAAAGCCCGTAACCTTCTCGATATATTCCGAGAAGATCTCCTAGGAATACCATCCGTATGACAACCCGAGTTCAAAAATCAACCTAAGTGCAGTAGTTGTGGAAAAGGGTTGTTGTAAATGCCATCTCACCCAAGTTAATCACCCCACTCTTGTAGAGACTATGGACCCATACTAGTGAATCTATGATTACTAAGTGTATATATTGGAGCCCTATATAATTAAGATTCTACGGACTTAGGGTTGGTAATTTCGCTTTAAATCCTTTTCCTTGTTTGGATGTGGGCTTAGAATGGAATCACCGATTCGACTGTCTTTCATTCTTTATTATATATGACTTATAAACACAAAGAGATGATAGATGAATCAGTTATGAGTCATACCATGAACTCCATGACAAGTTACCCAAGACAGCGGATGGACACGCTACCACTTGAGCAAGCATAGACAAATCAAACAAACCCACACACTTTCTACCAACCAAGGCTACAAAGAAAAATAGAAAAGCTGATAGGAGCATATCACAAGAAGATTTGCGAGACTACATAGTATACCACTATCTATCATTTTGGATAAGGGACAGGCGATTCGCCTCGTGTTTTCAATAGTCATTAAAGAAGTCCTTAATATCACCCTCAAACTTACAGACAAAACGGAAGAACCATTCATCTAATCCTTATACAACAACTATTACATTAACATCAAAGTCGCGTCATTCGAAGCTCTCTACAAAAGCAAGTGTAGATCACCTCTATGCTGGGCTGAGGTAGGTAATACGCAACTCGCTAAGGGACAAGTTCCTAACAACATTCTCACCAGCCCCCAGATCATACGAGAAACTATAGAGAAGATTGTTCAAACCCGTGAATAATTGAAGGCATCCCAGAATCGGAAGAAGAGCTTGTCTGATGAGACTCTTGTTATTGTACTGGATGAAATTGAAATCAACGGGAGTCTAAACTTCATCGAAGAACCGGTGGAAATCATGGATCAGAAGGTCAAAAGGACAAAACAAAGTCGCATGCCCATAGTGAAGGCTCGTTGGAACGCCAAGCGAGGACCGAAATTCACTAAGGAATGCAAGGCTCAAAAAAAAAAACACCGCCAATTGTTTAGTGATATCCCGTCTACAAGTTGAATTTCGGGGCGAAATTCTTTTAACGGGGGGAGAATGTAACAATTGGTAAAAATAGGAACAATCGTACGATGCTATTTTTTGATTATTAAGCAATATGAGTATTTTATCAAGAATGGTTGAAGGAATTTAACCGCTTTTATTTAAATAAGTTATTGTGAAATATAAAACAAGTAGCTATTGATAAATTTCGTTAAGATGTATGGCTACGAACCATCACTGGTTTGTGAAATTAGCATATAACATCATTTGAACGCAACAAACTTAATTTTTGTATCAACAAGTATCTAGTTGATAATTAAGTTAGGTTCTATGTAAAACGTGTGCTTAATAGTTGTGTAGGATCTAAATTCGACAAATATACGAACCTAAGTGACAAAATGTGTTTAACGATATGGTTAACCGGTTAAATGTCACGAAATTATACATTGGTCAATAAATTTTATATTTAAATAAATTAAAATATAAAATGAATTATTATAAGGTATAATTAAAATGTATCTAAGTGTTTTTGAATAAAAAGAATAAAACATAAACATTAAAGTTCAAATACACAAAAACTACATTGTTATTTTATACTAAGTATACATGTATGTATTTGTACATATGTATTATTATCTAGTGAATGACTAGTTATGGGTCATTACTTAAAGTGATTTCATGTAAGGAATATGATTTCTAAATCAATTAAGATAAGAGAATTGGTGGAGATAAGTCCCAACTTAACTAATAAGTGCTTAATCACTTAAGACATTTTACTAAGAATGCTTCTTAACCCCTCTTCTAATTTTCAAGATTAAGACCTTCCCTCTCCTTACCTAGAACTCCTAACTAACTAAATAACTGGTACTTAGTTAGTTAACTAACCCCATCTCTAAGAAACCACCCAAGCAAGTGGCTAGACAAGATCACATCACTTAAACTCACATCCCATCACAAGCTAGTCTAGGTTTTGTCCCCTTATCCTCTTCCACTCTTTCCTCCTTCATATACATGAAATTTCCTCTTCATTTTAACCTCATTTGACCAGCCAATACTCCAGGGAATTACTCTCAACCTTCATCTCATTTTCAAGCACAAGAACATCCTTCCAAAGCCATCAATCAAAACCATGAACTAAAGGGCTGCTGTCCCTTTTGTGTTTCAGCCACCATTTCACCCATCTACACCTTCCTTTTTGCTTGATATTTTTAACACAAAATACCCCTGGAAGTTACTTGTTATGATACTCAAAATTATTGATTCAAAACAGTGAGTAAACTACCCTTTTTCTTGCTCTTTTGCTGTGAAATTTTCGTGACAGCAACATAGCCAAAAGAGTGGCTGTTTTGGAGCATCAAACCAACAACCAAAAGTTCATCTTCAACCTTCCATTCTTCAAGTATTCACATAAGGTGAGTTCATACCCCTATATTTTCATGTTTTCTTCAAGTTTTAAGGGGGGGGGGGGGGGGGGGAATACAAGTTAGAACACTAAACATAACTTAAATTTAAATGACAGCTTTCTACAGAAACGTTGAGTCCTGTTCACAGACTGTTTTGACCATCTTAAACTTAATATATTTCAAAACTATACAATATGCAAATAGTTCAAGTTTATACCTTTCTAAGGACTACTCGCACGCGTTTATACGATTTTTCTACAATTTATGGCGATTTTTATAAAACTGCCTGTCATTTCAGAAGTGATTTCGGACCAGTCTGTGAAGATGTTCATTTTCACACTAGTTGGAGACCACTAAAAATCATAATAAAAATTGGGAACAAAGTAGACTCATTTTATAAACTCTCAGAGGTGACGGATTCAGTTTTTGACTTACGATGATTTTTCTATGAGTTTTCTAAAAACAGGGACAGTAAAGGGTAAAACTGTCAAAAGTGGTTTATGGATTTATTAACACCTTCTAACATTTTTGAGCAATGTTTATACATTAAGGAAGTAAAAACAAAATCATTTAAATATGTTTAATTACCATTTTTTTTACAAAAGTGATAAGTACAAAAAGGTCTTTAGTATCAAACTTAAGGATTATTTCATGCAAAGTTTCTAATAAAAACGTAAGAATATGAACAACAATTACGAAACATACCAAATCATCTTTTAAAACTTATACATATATATAACCATATACATATATATGTTTTGTTTACAAACTTTTCTTCTACATCAAAAATTTCACTTTACTCGTTTTTATCAAATGAATCACTGGTGATTTGTTACTACTATGTGAAAACTCTTGTCATACTTTGCATGCACTAGATTTATACAAAATATTTAGAAATTCCAAAGTATCCTTCATTGTTAAACCGTTTTAATACATTTTAAAAACTTATGATTTATGCATTGTCAAAACTTTGTGAGAAAGGATGATCTTTGCATACAAAACTATTACTTTAATACAGACTTAGTTGAGAATCCGTGAGACAAGTACATCTTCAAACACTGCCTTTTTGCTAGAAGGTATCGCTACAAGTCCTATCTATAACTAGAGTCTCCCGTTCGGAGAACGTGTCAAATGTGTATAGATCTATACGGGAAGTCATGATCCCGCACCCTGACTGTTAGCTACAGTCCGTCCTTTGGGGTGACAGTTTGTCATAACGCTACGACACCTGAAGAACGTCGCTATAGGCATATTATGTTTAGTATGGTTATAAAACTCACCGGATATACAATTATTATGGTATTAGGCTTTTATGAACAAGTAGCTATTAAAACTATTCTTCATCTAACTAGTGAGATCTTCGTATAGCTTTATTATATAAAACTATGCCACAACTTTTAAGCACGTCGGTTGCTTGCGATTTTCGGTCTTAGAGACTGCCAGTTATGTTAGGAAAATAAGGGTTTTTCCTGTATACAAACCAAACAACTAATAGGAAAATAAGGGATTTTCCTGGTACAATTAGTTACAACTTATAACACGAACATTCATATGCATTTCATACTTTTATAAGAAAATAAGGGTTTTTCTTGGAAAACACAACAAATCATATCTCAACTATTAGGGAAAATATGGGATTTTCTGGATCTAATACGTTCATTTTCAACACAATGAATTATAACTCTTTACAATTGAAATACTGCGTTTTCTGGAAAACATACACGAACTTTCGAATGACGTACATTTTCTCAAAACACTACTTATGAACTCACCAACTTAATTGTTGACACTTTTTCTTTGAAATAACTTGTATTCTCAGGGAACCGCTAAGCAGATTTGGAAATCAACTTTTGGGGATTAACGTGCTGACGTTAATTACTTCTTTTGAAGGATGATTATGTATTTATCTTTTGAACAAGTAACGAATACGATTATGTAAACATTTTGGAAACTTTAATATATATGGTGGTGTGTACTTTCCTTTCTATGAACTGTTATGATACTTAATATGACGTCCTCCGCCCCCGAACGTTTCCGCCGTTCTGCTTTGGGGGTGTGACAGAATGGATTACTACGGAATTTGTGACCAAATTACCCAAGACTATAGAGGGATTGGATACCATATGGATAATAGTCGGCAGGTTGACAAAATCCGCTCATTTCTTGCAAATAATGGAATCATACAAGATGGAACGATTGACAAGAACCTACATCAAGGAAATCGTGAGACTCCATGGAGTACGAATATCTGTCATCTCAGACCGAGATAGTAGATTTACTTCACGCTTCTAGCAATTGCTTCAGAAAGCTATGGGAACACAACTCGACATGAGCACTACCTACCACCCACAAACGGATGATCTAAGTGAGCGTACCATTCAAACGCTTGAAGATATGCTTCGCGCATGTGTGATAGACTTTGGAAGGTCGTGGGATACCCAATTTCCTTTAATTAAATTTTGGTACAACAACAGTTATCACTCAAGCATCAAAGTTGCTCCTTTTGAAGAATTATATGGGTATAAATGTAGATCACCGTTGTGTTGGGCTGAGGTAAGTGACACTCAACTAGCGAGAGGTCAGACACCAAACAATGCACTGGCAGGACCAACGACAGTGAAGATAATTCAAATCAGAGCTCGACTACAAGCATCATGGGACCGACAGAAGAGCTACGCTGATAAACAGCGAAAGCCCATGGAATTTCAAGTCGGGGATCGGGTGTTGTTAAAGGTCTCTCCCTGGAAAGGGGTGATTCGTTTTGGGAAACGGGGAAAACTAAACCCACGATACATTAGACCATTCAAGATTCTCGCCCGAATCGGTCCAGTGGCTTATAGACTGTAGCTACATGCCGAACTCAGCAGTGTACACCCCGTGTTCCATGTTTCCAACTTGAAGAAGTGCTTATCCGACGAAACTCTCGTCATCCCATCGGAAGAAATCGAAATCAACGAGAATCTCCTATTCATCGAGGAACCAGTTGAAATCATGGACAGGGAAGTGAGGTGTACTAAGCAAATTCGCATTCCGATTGTGAAAGTTCGGTGGAACGTGAAACATGGACCAGAATTCACATGGGAACGGAACGACCAGATGAAGCAAAAGTACCCTCACCTATTCTTGCATTCTCAAATCTAGCTACAAAAAGAATTTCGGGACGAAATTCCCTCTAACGGGGGGATGATGTCACAACTAGGAATTCTAATGCTTTGTAAACATTTAATAAGGATAACATTGTAACTAAAACTTGAAAGCATGTATGATGCTTATTCAATGACAAAAAAATCCCATCAAACACGCTATACAAACACTCAAATAGTCAAAAAAAGGTTGGAAACCCTAGAAATCCCAGTTTAAGTCCAATATGGACTAGGATTTCCTTATTGGGCCTAATGGGCCAATAAACTTCCAATTTGACTATTTTGGGCTTAGAACTCTTGAATGGGCTCCCATTGGACCCACTCTCATGAGAATTAACCTTTTTGGGCCTTATAAGACTAAAATGGACTAGTTTACCTTTAATGTGCCTTATTGGGCCATAACAAATCCAATTAGCCTTAATGGACTCAATTCCATTCTTTTATGCAAGATTTGGGACGTGAACTACTTACAAGAGCCCAATGGTCCGAAAACCATCAAATTTGGCCTCATATTATGGACTCAAGCACAAAAGGACCAAGCCATTCTCTTCCCTTTCTCTCTCGGCCAAAGTAGGAAAATAAGGGGAAATATGTAAAAATGGGGAGGATTGATTTTGGGGGTCTGTTGGATTAATGTCTAAGTCCATAACTATAATTGGTAAGACTTGACCCGACCCGGCATGGTCCATTTGGGTTGCATACCATCATGCACTTGAATGAGAGAAATAAGACACTTATGGTTATTAATATATTATAAGTTCTAGTATATTAATAATAAGAATAATAAGATTATTTAATTAGTATTGATCAAGAATTAATCTAGGATTAATTAAGTGATCAAAAGAAGACTAATTAAATATATGGGTTGATTGTGTAAATCATCCATACTTGTATAGTGGGCTAATGCTCCATGGATAATCAAGTTGGGCTAAAACCCATAGGATGGTCCATGGATGCTCCATGGTGTATTTGTACCCATGGATCCAAGGAAATGGAAAGCCATGACAATTAAGAGTTTACCCTAATTGTGTAACTATATAAGCATCTTATTATTGAGGAAAAATCGGCCACTAGAGATAGTGAAGAAAGGGCTAGCCGATTTTGAAGAGTGTAGAATTCTCTCAAGTCATTCCAAGTGTTTTGATGATTGTGATTCCATTTGAGGTGTCACACTTGGGGCACTAAGCACTCAAGCTTCATGAAGACTTTTTACATCAAGAGGTATGTATTCTATCTTGTTACATTCATTGTTTTGTATGCTAGATTAGGATAATACCTTGGAAGTTCTTATTTGCATGTATAATAGAGAAAACATAGATCCAAGGTATTTAGGGTTGCATGTACACTTAGGAAGTGTTAGAATGCTCAAAACCCAACAGTGGTATCAGAGCCACGGGTTGTTTTCTGTTATATTGATGCAAATATTTTATTTTCAAAGTTGAAAAAAAAAGAAAAAAAAGCATGAAGTTTGTCAAATTTTAAAATAATTACTTGTTCTTGTGAAAAACTAATTATTTGTAAAATTTGAATAATTTGCTTTATGAGTTGAATTAGGTCAAATTTAATAAAAGATAAAATAATATGATTATTTTATTAGTTTTAAAAGTTTGATCTAAAAAGTTTTATTTTTTTTGAAACCTCCATAAGTTATGGATTTGAAAAGGTTTAAAAAAAAATTGATTCAAAGTTTTTTTGGAGTTACAAAATTTGGTGTTAATGTTTTAAAGGATTCCATAACTTAAGAATAAGTTATGGATCACCAAAAGTTTTTTGTGTTACCTTGTTTTATGAGTGAATTTAGATTAATGAATAAAATTATGTGATAGTTGGTTTTAATCCAAATTAATCTAAGAATTGATTCTAAAATGTGTTTTTGTAACTTGTCCTCAAGTTATATGAAAAGTCACATTTAAGAATCATAAAACTCATAAAAATTGGCAAAGGTTACAAAAAATGAAGAGTCTAGTTCTAATTAAATGGTTTTATGACTCCATAACTTGTCCTCAAGTTATGGAGGACCAAGAGTCTCTTCATTTAATTAAATAAAAAAAAAGGTGTAACCTTAATTAATTCCATAAGTTATAAAATAAAGAAAAGTTAATTCTTTTATTAGTTTAAAGTCTTACATAACTTGTCCTCAAGTTATGGAACTTGAAGAGTTTTTGGATTAAAACTACTTTAAACACATAAGTTATGGAATTAATTAGTTTTGAATAGTTTCAAAACTTGCCCTCAAGTTTTGGAATTTGTAAAGTTTTCACTTATGAATACTTTAATTCCAAGTTAGCCCTTAGAATTTTAAAAGTTAAAATTCAACCCTTATACTTTATAATATTATAAGTTAATAATATATATATGTATAAGAGTAAAGTCAGTCTTACCGCTAGTACGCCTCATTCACGAAGCCGGTCTATAAGGTGGGTATAAGGTTGTTGCCTATAAAATGGCAACTTAATGGGTGTCCACTCTCACCCACCGCTTGCTTGACTGGTGGAGGGTCGTTAGCCGAACGGGTTTGACAGGACTAGGATTCTCCCTTCATTAAAAGTATTAATGAAAAATACTAAGTAACTAAACTCTTAATAATACCCAATCTTAGTTACTTAGGAAAAATGTGAATAAGGTGCTAATCCATGAAATTACACTTTACACTTTGTCTAAGTCGTTAGTGGAGCGTGTGTGGTTAACCGGCACACTAACTTGGACTTAACAAGGTAGGTAAAGGGTGACTTAATATTTATCATAGTATCGATGGAGCGTGTGTGGTTAACCGGCACATCGATTGAGGGGTAATTATTAAGGGTACCAAGTGATTTGCATGGTTACTTCACACCTTGTTTTGTGATCCTCGGCATCCCAGTCACAAAACCTGAAGGGCACACTCGAGATTGAAACATGCCTTTGAAAAGTTCAATGAATCTCAAAGATCTAGGAGTTTCAAAACCAATTAAAACCTAATAATACATTTCGTTTATCTTGGTGGAAATTGGTGAATCGTCATTCACCTACCTTCAAATATTCTATAGCTTGGATTACGGCATACCTCTTCTAAGTTATAAAATAGTTTGTTGGGTTCTAGCCTTAATGTTTCATATTGGGTGTCATATTAAGGACTTAAGATCAACTATCTTGAATATCTCCCAAAAGATGTCTGGTTTAGACACTTATGATCTTCCCAAATCTCTTGAAACAAGGTTTCCTAATGAAGATGATGTCCCATGGATATCATACTTCTTTCTCCTCCTCCAATTATTCTCCCTAACCCACAAGTTCTTGAAAAGTTTAAGGTCACTCAAGCCCTATTGGCAAGGCAAGGTCTAGGTGTGAACACATCTTGGAGATGTAGTCACATATTGACAAGCCGGGAGAGTTGGGTGTCAAAGTCTTGAGAAAGTCGGTGGTTCAATCACTTTCTAAGTCACATAGTGAGTTCCTTTGGGACACCTATGAAACAGACTATGACAAGACCCTTAATGATCTTATCTATTTGTTAAGATCAACTTCCTTGAAACTTGATGGACATTAACAATAGTGACACAGGAAATCCAGAAAAATATTCTCTTCCCAATGGAAAGGGATCGGCCATAGTCAACTCGGTTGACCAAATGGTAAAGAGAAAAGCTAAGTCTGTGATAGTCCCGTGTACCATTATCAAAGGGTCCATATGTTTATATTTCCAAAGAAAGGGGCATTGGTTGCGAAGCTGCCAGATTTACCTAAGGATGTTAAAGTCAATAAGTTTGACTCTACTTCAGGTAAAGTCCACTATCTAACTCTGTTAAGTTTCTATTCTGAGATTCTTGATACATGATGTGACTGGGTCACATGGTGATGTTTTAAGAATCAAAGAAAAGTAAAGAAACTTAAAGAAAGAATATGCTGAATCTGATCGCGTAGATGGTTTTCTATCGCGTAGTTTGAAGATCGGATTCTTGAGCTACTTCTTAGGAGTTATGAGATATTGCTTAGGAATAGATAACAACAAGTTTTCATATGGATTGTAAGGATAAGTTTTTCCGCAAAAGTTTTAAAATAAAAGGAAATTTTTGATTTTATTTATTTTAAAATATCCTTACAATGGTATTTGAGGAAAATTGTTGCTTATAAGATTCCATTAATAGCAAGAGTGGAAATATGAAATTGATTCTTTCATTTGTGGTAATGTCTAAATTTACCAAATAAGGAAAGATTCTCATCAACCAAGTTTCAATTGGACCGGGACTTGGAATCACGCAAGTTGTATTGCATGATGAATGAGAACTTTCAAGTATTGGAAAAATTAAGACTAATTACTCGTTCACATGGATGTGTGAGTCAAGTAATGGACTAAGGGATCGAGTACATAGTCTTGTTCACTGATTTAGTCCACCACAAAAGTTTGATAAGACTATTCGTCATAGTTTACTAAAGCTCAGTAAATATGATTATACTTACAAGCTTAAGTGTAACTCTGAGACATTGGAAAAAAGGTTCCAAAGTAAGGCAGAGCGAATAAGAAGAATCAAATTAGGCAGAAGGGTAAAAGTTTCTCAAATCTGAAAAGATGGGAGAGTACTTTAGTATCAGTTTTGTGATCATCTTAATGATTAAGAAACCATATCAAAATTAGTTCTCTAAGGAAATCTTAGTGCATTCTTATGACTAAGAAGAGGAACTTGAATTGTTGAAATGGTTAAATCAAGAAGATGAGTCATACTTCGTTCCAATACAAGTCTTAGAGTCATACTCCAAGATTGTAACTTGAGTGACATGTCTCAAAAGAAGGTTTAAAACACTTGTCAAATGTAAGAGTAAAAGTTTTCTACTCTTGTACATTTGAAATTGGTAAGTTGTGATGTTTTGGATAAAACAAAGACCAACTTAGGCCAATTGGGTAAAGTGTTTTTCTTGATTAGAATCCGCACTATCTCTTGGATGTTTGACAAGGGAGTCTTATATGTCAAGAGGACAGTGGGAGTCTTAAAGGTCTTGAAAGTCTCAAGAAATAATCAAGAATAAAACCTCAAGTTCTTCACTAGCACACGACTTGAGGTTTATAACCTATCGTGTTGACATATCTGTGCCCATTCCAGTTAAAGTTGGCTTTGCATATGAGTTCTTAGAGTTCTCAGTTTGTTGCATAACAACTTGGAAGCAATGGCAGGCCCTTGAGCTGCCAGGTGGCAAGAAGTTAAGATTGAGTTCAATCCATATGGTTTTGGATTTGTCATTATCTTTGTCTTGTGATTATGGTTTGACAAATTCATATGGGTAGGAACTCATACACCATATAAATCTAAGTGTCATAAGGTTTCTCTCCGATTCATGAAAATGATGGTGAGGAAACGCTTTCACTAAGTAGATTTTACGAAGATATCAATTGTGTCATTTGCATTTTCAAAAGTCGTTAGTGGAGCGCGTGTGGTTAACCGGCACACTAACATGGACTTGTGAGAAATGGCAAATGCCTAAGCAATTGAGACCATGATTACGGTATCCCTTTTCATGGTTCTTGAAATTGCTTAGACACACAGGTGAGCTATCTACGGAAAGGGTGTATGAATCTAAATTTCAGACTGTCCAGCTGATTTCTGAGTACATGTCAAAGCTAGTGGGAGCATAAGTGTTATGCTAATAATCATCATGTTAGTGGGAGCATGATAATTATGATAAGTATTGCAAGTCAGCAATGTTAATTATAGAAAACAAAAGTTTCAATTGGGAAAAAGTTGTTTTGCTATAATTAAGGGAGAGGAAATTATGCTTCATCTCAAATCTATAAGCTTAGATCGTGAGGTTTTAATCATTTAGTCAAGGATATATATGAATTTCATGTTGGAATGGCTCAACATAAGGAAATTCTGTATACGGGTCCATTATTTGCGTTCTAAAATTCGATTATGATTACGGTATCCCTTTTCATAATCTGAATTATGAGAACTTGGCAAATTGAAATGGAAATATTATAGCAAAAGACTGGTTTAGTCTTTATGTGAGACATCATGAATCGTGTCCCATATGCTTCGGATATAGGATCGATTACATGTGCTATATTCATCCGTTCTAAAATTTTCCAAATGCCTGGGGCATTAAGAAGGGAAAAAGGTTTAGAACTGGATATGACTAAAAGGATTAAACAATTGTCGAGAACAATCTAAGGTTTACCAAAGATTGGTTGCTCAAGGACAGTTGGAAGTATAGTGATAATTCTGGAAGGACCATATTGACATAATCTGTAAGGAGGCAACTCTTGTTCAGAAGTGATAGTCAAAATGGAATCTGGAAATGTTTCAAAGTTAGAATTTTCAATCTGTGTAAGATTAAGGAAACTTAATGCAAGAAGGATATTTCCAAGGAGTTGATCTCCTTTGGAATACTCTGTAATGATTGTTGCCAAGTCTTTATGACTTTGTGCATAATCATTACGAGAGGATCAATGCATATAAGTTTAGAATCTAACAGATTTCAGTAAATGGCATGAATTTGGAATTCTTGCATTTGCAGTAAGGATTTGGGAGTGTGAAAAGAGAATCATTGAAGTTATGTTCAATTGATCTAGTTCACAAAGTAAAGATCATAGACAAACATAGTATGCATACTTGGTGTGTGGCATGACTAGTGTTTAAGAAAACATAGTGTACATGCTTGGAGCATGGGACAACTATTGTTTTAAATTCAAGAATAAAGTTGATAGCTGAAACAGTATACAATGAATAATGTGTAATCATATGGTGATAAATAAAAGGTGTTTTATTTATGTTCAAAGGGTTGATACCATATTAGATTCAATTATTATTGTGTTTCACTTTGCATGTTTTGACTTCCCGAATAAACTAGGTTATTCTTCCGGAATGACTAAGTTATTCAAACCATCCACAGTCGGTCATATTTTGGAAGTAGATATGAATTAAGACTGTCATGATGGGTTGTAGAGGTCTAAGGTGTTGGACAAGGCTACAACAATCATGAGTGCTCATAAGTTCTGAGTATTGGATTCAACCCGCTCTCATTGGAATCACTTCATGGATTTTATCACGAGTGATCATGAGACGATAATATCTTATATTCTTCAAACCTAGAGATATGAGTTGTTACTATGAGTTGATAGTACATTGATTGCACGAAACCGCATTTGGTAACTCTGTGCTATAAAACGTGCCTTTGTGTATGATTCAACAAGTAGTAGAACAAGCCATATGAGTCGAAGTTTATCCGTTCCTTTTACCTTCGGGATAAAAGCGATATCTGTGGGCCCCTCGATGATTTGATGATGACAAATGGAAGTGCTCGGCCGGGCCAGGACTGATTTGATTTGTTCAATTAGTCAGTCGTCATAAATCGGAAATCGGGAAACAACAAATGGACAGAGAGAATGATTATAATCCATGTCTCAGTCCATATGATATCTAGAATGGAGGAATATATGATCCCTTATCTAATGGACAAGTCATTGACAAAGGTCAGAGTTCATCGACAAGGTCAGAGTTCGACAGAAGCTTTTGAGAGCTACGATTGCCGGTTGGTTCCTGAAGTCATACGCAATAATAGTTTTAGACTTATCCAAGTGGGAGACTGTTGGATTAATGTCTAAGTCCATAACTATAATTGGTAAGACTTGACCCGACCCGGCATGGTCCATTTGGGTTGCATACCATCATGCACTTGAATGAGAGAAATAAGACACTTATGGTTATTAATATATTATAAGTTCTAGTATATTAATAATAAGAATAATAAGATTATTTAATTAGTATTGATCAAGAATTAATCTAGGATTAATTAAGTGATCAAAAGAAGACTAATTAAATATATGGGTTGATTGTGTAAATCATCCATACTTGTATAGTGGGCTAATGCTCCATGGATAATCAAGTTGGGCTAAAACCCATAGGATGGTCCATGGATGCTCCATGGTGTATTTGTACCCATGGATCCAAGGAAATGGAAAGCCATGACAATTAAGAGTTTACCCTAATTGTGTAACTATATAAGCATCTTATTATTGAGGAAAAATCGGCCACTAGAGATAGTGAAGAAAGGGCTAGCCGATTTTGAAGAGTGTAGAATTCTCTCAAGTCATTCCAAGTGTTTTGATGATTGTGATTCCATTTGAGGTGTCACACTTGGGGCACTAAGCACTCAAGCTTCATGAAGACTTTTTACATCAAGAGGTATGTATTCTATCTTGTTACATTCATTGTTTTGTATGCTAGATTAGGATAATACCTTGGAAGTTCTTATTTGCATGTATAATAGAGAAAACATAGATCCAAGGTATTTAGGGTTGCATGTACACTTAGGAAGTGTTAGAATGCTCAAAACCCAACAGTGCCACCTCCTTATTGCACACCATGTACCCATGCATGGACCAATATGCATCTATAATGGTCTCCTTTCTCTCTCTCTCTCTCTCTCTCTCTCTCTCTCTCTCTTCTTCTTCTTCTTCTTCTTCTACTCTCGGTCGAGGATCACCAAACATACACACACACACATCTTCAAACTCTCATCCCAAACACTGTCAAGCACATCCTCTTCTCCATTCAATTTTTCGAGATTTTGGAACATTTCAAGGAGGTTCTTCCACAAAAATCATCATCCTAGAAAACTCTAAGTTTGAGATCCACCCAAGAAGGCTTGCTAGGATCAAACTCTTCCATTTCTTTCTTCAAAACCAACAACAACAAGGAAAGGTGAGTTCAAACCCCCTTGTTTTTGATTTTTAATTGTTTTTGGGAGTAGAATACAAGTATTATGTGATGACCTATGTGTGTTTGGATGCTATATGTGAATTCTTTAGTTTTTGGTTGTGATAATATGAAATATTTGTTATATTTTGAGATCTATAACAAAAAGGAGAAATAATCATGAAAAAGAACATAATGAAGAACATACCTCACGGATCTAAGGGTCTTTAAGTTTAAAAAGTGAAAAACAAAACTAAAAGAACCTTACAAGTGTCATTTTTGCAAAAATAGCAAAGATTGGGTATAGATTGTAATTTGTCAGTTTTATGAGGGTTATGAGTTTAATATTTGCATAAAAGCTGATTTTTATGAAAATAACACTTTTCAAAGGGTCAAAAATATAAATTTTAGCTTAATGGGCTTAAAAGTGGGCCTAATGGGTTTTGGGCCCAAAGTTACGAAAAAATGAGAATTTGAGGGGCTGAATTGGAAAACATAGCAAACTATGGGTCCAAAATGTAAATAAACTTTTTCAGGGGTTAGAAATGAGTTTATTACAAAATTTGGCCTAAAAATGAAAATTTCTTGCTTTTGGGGTCAAAATTGTAAAACTTATGGGAATTGGGCCAAAAATGTAACTTGTTGTGAATAAAGGCTGGAAATGACAAATGCATTAGTTTCGGACTGGGTTACTATTAAAATAAAGTTTGGGTGGAAAACATCAATAAAAATGGTTTAAGGACCAAAAATGTAAATTTTCGTAAAAATTGACTAACACTATCATTTTTATAGAAAAAGGTGCCATAATGGCTAATCTAAATGTTTTTGGGCCAAATAAACGATTATAACTTTCGGGGTTAAAAATATGAAGTTTATAACGCATAGTTTTAAAATTATATATACATATAATAAAAACATCGTTATAATTGAAACGTTAAAATGTTTCGTTATTGCTAATAAACAGTTAACATACCTCGAATACCAACAATACGAACTTAAACTCGTTAAAACATAAGCGATTCAAAAGTTGGGCTCAAATACCTTCTATATGTGCTATTGGGCTTTTGTGGCCCAATATCATGTTGATTAGGCTCGATATATTTATACATGTTTATTGGGCCTCCTGTGACCCAATTACATGCCTAAGGGATCCTCAATGGCTTTTACATGCTATTGGGCCTCAGTGGCCCATTGACATTGCTAGTACGGTGCAAATCAAACATATGCATGATGGGCCAACGTGCTCGTCTCATACTCGACAGCCTATAATAACATACAGGATTAGTGGGCCTCTGCTGCCCTCTTCTCCTCGTCTGTTAGGCTTATCTCGGTTATTCAAGTAAACATAAAATTAGGTCGATAAACAAGGCTATTCAAATTCAATTGGATTTAGTGGGAAATAATGGGTGACACTATTAAGTGTCGGTCGTGGTCTGTAGTTATAACCAGAGTCTACTAGAGGGAGAGCGACAGTTTGTGTATAGATCTATATGGGGGTGACTCCCGCACACCTGAGTTGTTCGCTACAGTTAGACTCGGCCAATCTAGGGTGACAAAATCTTAAATCAATTTCGGCATTCGGTTGAATCCCAAGATAGACGAATTGTTCATTACTATGCTTGGTTATATCGACTCACATCGAGATCCAACACCATCTAAGTAATCAAGGGAAAACATATTCATTAGTTGTGTCGATACAATAACATAAAACTATCATACTATTTATATCGGAAAACATCGGGTTTTCCGGGGGAAAAACATTATTCATTTCTATACACAACAACTATAATACGATAATCAATTTTGAATAACAATCACTTCTACTTGTTTTTGAAATCACATACACATGCATTTATGGGATCATCACATCTTTTTGCAACAGTTTTCGTACAGAAAATATCGAATTTTCTGGGTTTTACAACGATACAATCAAGTTATATCAAACATGCTCATGAACTCACCAACATTATATATGTTGACGTTTTCAAAATATCTTGTATTCTCAGGTAACAGATAAGCCGAAGAACAATACCAAGTATGTTAGGATGTTATGTTTTCAAAAATTCTCAAACAATTTATGTTACGGATGTGTAATGTTTAAACAATGTACTTGATGTGAAAAATGTCAGTTGTACTATGTAATGTTGGTGATGTATGTGTTGTTCATGTATATTCATTGTGATGATATTTCAATTTAAGTCATGCGAGCCCTCGGACGGTTCCGCCGTCTGGTTCGGGGGGGGGGGGGGGGGGGTGACATAAACTTTATGACTCTCCTAAGTCCCAAGAGCATCACATGTAGTGGATCTAGTCGTTAGTAGAAGTTCTTCTCATTTGCTTAATATTTGGTCTTTAGAGCTCATTTTTGACCTAAAATGGATCTTAGACATGTATTGTCACACATGTCGATAAAGCTTCAACCTTTATGATAGATCTGGTATTTGAAACAATTCTGGTGTGGTTGGGTTAAATACATTTTCTGATTAAGGCATTAATGGGTAAGACAATGTGGATTTTGGCATTATTTTGACGTAGAGTTATATCTTGATCTCTTAGGGTGTCTTAATGTATAAAGTTGGAAGCTTTATCCATTTAGACCATATTATAGACCAAAGCTGAGCTTTAGAGCCCTTGGAATCAAAGAAAACAACTTAATATTTTAAGCTGTTGGAATTTCCTGCATGTTTGGCTAAGTGAAGGCCGTAACGTGTCGGTTGGCTAAAGTCAACTCTGGTCGTTCACTTTGACTGTTGACTTTTGTCATGGTTTGGCATTTGGCCAGTCTCTATTTTTAGAAGGTAGATTGAGGGTTTGCCTTATGCTAATTTTTAAGAGGTGTTTAGCACCCACCTTTTGGCGGTAAGAGTTGTTGGTTATGGTCGGTGCAGAGTTGCGAGGGTTTAGTCAACATTGTGAATCATGTGAGTTTCCTCATTTTACTTGGGAGTCGAAGGCACCAATGTCGGTGCATTAAATTAAATTATATAGGAAGACTAGGGGGTGACCCCTGGTAATTGTATGAAAGACCAAGAGATGGCTCCTAAAAAATTGTATCCAACAATAGTGTTAGGGTGCAAAGTCATGCTTGGATGTAATGTGTTTAGGCTTTCCTCTTTGTATGTGTAAATGGGTTGAGTCTTTTTCTATAAATAGGAAGTGAGTGACTCCCATTATGAAAGAATGTGAGAGTCCATTTTGGAGTGTTAGACTAGAGAGAGAAATTGTATACAAACCCATTTGTATAATCTTTCTAGATCTAATAAGAGCTTACAAAGATTTATTTACTCCTTGTGTTCTTGATTTTACATGATGATTCACTAGATCTTTCTAATTCCGCACATGCCATCATAATCAACACCACTACAATTGGTATCAGAGTGGGTGTTCTTGATTTCATCAAGAATTGATCCTTGATGGTGATTTTGATTTAGTGATTCAATTTTTGATCATGGATCTTCGTGATTAGAGAGTGTTGTGTGTTCTAGAAGTCGAATTTTTCCTTGATTTGATCCATAATTCGACTTTCTCTCTCTAGAATACTTGTTTGTGTTACTTTCTCTCTCTAGAAAACCCATTCAAAATCACTTTCTCTCTCTAGAATTCTTCAAGTTTTTGTGATCATGGTGAATTTGCCTTACAATTCTTGGATTATGATCATTGAAGGTATCAAATACAAAGTCAATAAAGATCAATATTATGGGTTTGTATTAAACAAGAAGATATATTGGGGAACTATGGTTTCTTATGGAGGATTGAAGGATGATCATGGAAGCTTGATATTTCAACCGCTTTGTGAGATCAGATGGTTGGCTGATATTACATGTTCCATAATATCACGTAGTAGTGATAAGAGAGGAGAAGAAAAATATTTGTTCGATAAGAAATATGTTTCTCTTATTGAAGACCTAAATGATCTTCGTGCTCTTAAGGTAGTTGAAGTTCTTGACAATGGAGTTCAATGTGATGTTCTTGATGTTCAAGAAAAAGGAGTTCAAGTTGATTCTCAAGATGAAAAAGTTTTTTTCTCGATTGGAGTTCAAACCGATGGTATTTTGTGTTCTTGTGATTCGTTTGAAGGAATGATTCCTTATCGGAAGCCGGTGGTTCAAGAAATTCACAAATATCAAACTCCAAAAGATTTGATTCAAGCTCAAAATGTTGATGTTGTTGAAAGTGGGTTTGTTCATGAAGTCAAGTCTTCAAGATGCAAACAGATGAGAAAGAAAAAGAAGAAGAAGATGAATCGGAAGAATCGGAAGAATAAGCGGGTTTACTCACAAAAATCGTCATATGTTGTGAAGCCGAAATCCGTGAATTAAATTTGGGTTCCAAAGCAACAATCTACAAGTGTTGAATTGAATTTGAAGTCAAAACCCAAAAGTGTTGGTGGTTCTTTTGAAGATGTTCTTGGTTTGATGAAGAACAAGAAGAACACGAAGAACGAGTTGTACATCTCGCATGGTGGGTGGTACAATGTTCGATTTGGAGATTTTCTCATTCCGACAAAAGAACCAAGATCTTCTAAATTTGATTCGTTCGTTGCAAATGGATCTCGATTCATCAAAAAGGTATCTCAAATTCTCAAATGGATTCCAAAACATCCATGATTTCAATTCGTACTTTGCGTTTTTCATTTTTGATCGATTTGTTTCGTTGGATCTATTCCGTTTCAACCCAATTGTTGATCCAATTATTTTTTGTTTAGATCAAATTGTAAAAATCAAAATCAAATATTACCTTTTATTTTGTCACTGTTCATCTACATTTGTTTTCAAAACTCACATTAAACCAATATACCTTTTCATTCGATCCAAATCATTGAGCCCAAACAATTTAATATTGTTCATCATTGTTTCACAATTGAGCCCAATCAATTATTTTATGATATATAGTATTGTTTTTAAGCCCAAATGTTACTGGATCAAAATAGAAATCGGATATGAAGTATTTCCTTTGTTCAGTCTCATACGCTTCAAGTACTTGTACATTCTTATGTTCTTGACTGTGTTCCTTACAAACCGATGATGATAGATAGTTGCCATTCACATCGGATGTTCTTGGGATCAATTTTGATTTTTACAGTTGGGTTATTAAAATCGAAATCAAAGTTGAATGTTGTATTTTGATTTTGATTTGAGTCGATTGAAGCCTAAATCTTTGATTTACGTTTTATGTTTGAAAGTCAAATGAGTTTCTGAAAGTCAAAATTGAAATCATTTTTTGATCAAAATTGATTTTAATGTTCAAAGGAAGGCTTGAGTTGATTTTGATATCGATGATATGGATTTCGTAAATGAGAAGTGATCTCGATTTTTGATCTTGTGTCGAGTAGCGAAGGTTCAGTTGGTGATGATTGGGATTTGGATGTCAAATGTTTACTGAGGTCGACTGTGTGAATATGTGTTTGAGTGTTGAATGGATTCGATTTTGGATGACGAGTTGGAATGATCAAGGAATCTAATTTTGGGGATGAAATCGGTAACCGATAACGAAGGAATCGGTATTTTACGGTTGCTGGTTAGTTGAAGTTTCGTGAAGGAGAAAGCGAAGGTTTGGAATTGTGGCTTTGATGATGTTGTGTTAAAAGTTGCAAATCGAAATGTTGATGTCTAGTTTGGAATCGATTTCGAAAGTTTGGAGTCTGGTTTGATTTTTATTCGATTGTTGCTGAGTTCTTGAATCAAAAAGCGAAGGCTGTGAAATCATTCGGAGGTGTTGATGGTCACATGTTGATTTTGGTAGTTGATGTTTGGAGTCGATTTCTTGCCTGGATGTTGATGTGAGGTTCTTTGATGATATCGATTTGAGTTGTTGTGGTTAATAGATGATTCACATTTACAGGGAAGCAACAATTATGAATGTTTAATTGAAGGGTTGGAGTCGATATTGAAACGGGATATATAGGAGCAGTTAGCATATAAACAATGTTCGCATATTGATCTTGTTTGGGTTCGCATCTGCAATGTTGGTTCAGTTCGCATTTGGAGTCAAAATGCGAAGTCATCTAATTTATGTTTCGCATTTGGTGAGTTAAACATGCGAAACATTAAGATGCGAAGTCTGTGATTTGGGGAAGAACACAAAGAATTTCAGTTTGCACCCCTGATCTTTTCACGAAATGACAGTTTATACCCAACTTCGCAAATGGGTAATAAAAACTGAAAAAGTGCAGAATTTTCAGTTCTGGTCCCTACAGTTTGTACGAATTTACGCTTTATGCCCGGTTTCGCAAATGGGCCAGAGTTTCGCATATTTGACTGTTTTTGGCGCAACGGGTCCCTGCAAGTTTCAGAAAGTGACAATATATACCCGATTTTTGAAAAATCTTGCAACTTTCACCCGAAAAGTCAAAAATTTTCATAAATTGGAAAAAAAATTTTGTGGCTTTTTCGTGATTGTTTTTCCGTGCAAGATTTTTGGTGATTCATTTTTGGTACACATCAAGGGGGAGTTTTGTGAAGACTATTCCTCAGGCGCTTCTCATCCATAGTGGGTTTTATAATCATTTTATGATTATAAAAAGGGGGAGAATGATGGGTATTCGAAGCTTCTCGGGTTTGTCGAATATTCATTTGCGGATTTGAAGACTGGTGTTACTTCGAGGGGGAGTTTGGTCTTGATCGCGCTAGCTCGTTGGAGATTAAAGTCGGACATCCAATCCTAACTTTGAGGGGGAGAATGTTAGGGTGCAAAGTCATGCTTGGATGTAATGTGTTTAGGCTTTCCTCTTTGTATGTGTAAATGGGTTGAGTCTTTTCCTATAAATAGGAAGTGAGTGACTCCCATTATAAAAGAATGTGAGAGTCCATTTTGGAGTGTTAGACAAGAGAGAGAAATTGTATACAAACCCATTTGTATAATCTTTCTAGATCTAATAAGAGCTTACAAATATTTATTTACTCCTTGTGTTCTTGATTTTACATGATGATTCACTAGATCTTTCTAATTCCGCACATGCCATCATAATCAACACCACTACAAATAGGGACCCGACCCTGGCAGTTATATGTACTATGCTAGTTTTCTTTGTGATATTTGCATGGAAGACCAGGAGGTGGGTCTTGGTACTTGTCTTTATCACCTAGGATTTTGGCCCCCGACCTGGCAAGCGAAGACCATGATACGAATCATGGAATAATAGAAAGACTATGGTTGACACATAAGAATCTCTATTATATGTATGGAATGTGGTATTTTCGGGAACTCACTATGATTTGTGCTTACGGGTTTACGTTATGGTTTTAGGTAATTCTGGTACGAAAGGGAAGGTCTAGACATGACTACACAACATCCAATAGAGTTTTCCACATTGACAATTTATGATCTTTACTCTGATGTTTAAATAACTGTTTTAAAAACAAAAATTTTACTATGATTTTTTGGCATCTTACAATATTATCATATGCTATTGAAAATAAAAAGACAATCAATTCATGGCATTGAAAAAATGAAAAAAGTGTGTGTAACAACGTGAATTTCAAAAAAAAAAAAAAATTTTTCATTTTTCAAGCACAATAAAACCACTCTAGGTAACAACATGAATTCAAAAAAGAAACAATTTCTCATAATCTCGTGTTTATCAGATGTCATCACAATAAAACATATCCCAAAATCTCAAAAACGTAATCTTCTGCCAGTATGTACAAATCATGCCGACGCCTTCCTGCGATCCTGAGAAAACCTGAAACACATAACACATAACAAGGTAAGCACGAAGCTTAGTGAGTTCCCAAAATACCACATACAACACATACACCACTCGAGGCTATAACTAGGTATGACCCTCCGGTCGATGTGTCTCAGCGGGACCCTCCAGTCCCGTAACTCGTTGGACCCTCTTGTTCGATCTATATATCACATAACATACATATGTCACAATGCACATAATCTCAAACATACACATTCACATAAGATCCTCCGGTCTGCACATAAATACCACTCTAGGTAATGTATAGTGAGAAGACTCACCTTGGTTAGCAGGTAACCAACAAGCACTCGGAATCTTGGAGTAGCCCCCGCCTTACACATAAGACAAGCATCTCAATCATTATCTGTCTTATTAATCTTTATACCTTAAGTCCACTTTTCCTTTTTTGACCTTCAGGATGGGTAAAAGACCATTTTACCCCTTCTTCGCCCCACCTGCCGCCTTACTGGCCCACTCATGAAGTCAAGATAAGTCAACCTGGGTCAACATTCCATGTTGACCTGACTCGCCGAGTGCACACCTGTGACTCGTCCAGTCCCCTCGAATTCTCCATGATCTTCCTAGGTTTCACTCAGCTTATTGAGCTGACTCCCAACTCGATGAGTCAACACTGGCCAAGGTTACTAGGTCACACCCGCTACAACTCATCGAGTCATCCAAGGGACTCGGCGAGTTGGCTCCATTGGATTACTCAATCAGCCACTAGAGGTCAGATCTGCAGCCCTAACTCGTAGATCTAACCTCCTACCACCCCAAAGTTGCGTAAAGGTCCGCTGTTGATGTCCATGCATGGTGTATTTTGCATTATAAACCATAAAAACTCCATTAATGCTTCCTAGCTTCAAAGCCCAATGGTTACTCCACCATGGCTTCTCACTTTTGGACTCTCTGGACCCTCAAAGGTCTAGATCTATGCTACCAGCTCAGAAGAGTGGTTTGACGCATTCAAAACCCCACCAAGAAGGTAATACATGCCCTAATCCACAAAAGAAAGATCTACTCAAATAAGGAAGAAGGGGGGGGGGGTCCGAATTGATACCTTCAACTGATGCTCCTAGGTTGTAAATTGTGGATCTACAACGTCCACTGGCCCCTTTAGCTTGAAACCTCCTTCTTCCTTGCAAACCATCCATCAAGAAGCTCAAAATGGCTCTTTCTCTTGCCCAAAGCACTCTGGGCTCGTTTAGGGTTCGCTCTTGTGAATGGTAGCCACAATAGGATGCCTTAAGTGCCTTTAAATAGGTCCCAAACCCCGGAAGTTAGGGTTTCTCTGCCCAACACCACCTCGGCGAGTCCCTCCCTTGACTCGTCGAGTCTACTCATTAAATCACGGAAGAAACACAACTCGACTCGGCGAGTTGGAACCTTAACTCGTCGTGTCTCTCCTTCAAACTCATGTTTAACATACACAATCATATGCCTAAAAATCCGGATGTTACAATTCTCCCCCACTTAAATTAGATTTCGCCCTCGAAATCGCTCCTCATCAAACAGATGTTGCGCCATCGATAGGATCTCATACAAGACAACAATCACCCTCTCTGAACACCTGAATCCAAACAGGGGTTCCAAAATCCCGGAAGAAAACCAACCCTTCTAATTCTCTCCAGACATAATCCAACAATCATCTACCGATCACTCATACCAAACATAGTGACGATCCGAATCACGCCCCCAAGAAATGAGAGGGTTCACGTCTCACCAGGGCTCATCCACTGAACTGCGATCGGAACCCATCCGAACAATGAACTCTCAACACTTTGCTCTCAGACACAAGAGAATATTCGTGATTGCTCAGAAATGTCCTCAGATATCTAAAATCATAAGCCTCAGCTCCATTCCTCATACCTCTTTTTAACACTGAGTACCAGGTCTGACCTCGACCTAATAGTTGGACCTCCAAGGTCATCCATTGCATTATCCCAACCATGTCAATGGTTTCCTTCTTACTTTCACTACATCCGCCCACTATGACACACAAGTCACGAAGTTCGCCTTACCCTAAGCGAATGCTACACTGCCAACTAAAGATAAAATCAACCCCGACCTCTGTTATCTACTGCTCATAGTTTCATGCATCTCGCGGTACCTCTCGTACCCGAGTACTGACCTACCCTAGTCTAAGACATCAGATGATAAACAATTTCCCCCATCATGGAATCCACCTCGGAATTCGGAATCTCATCTCGCTTGTCCAATGCACCACCAGAGCCAAACTCGAACTCGAGAGTTTGGTCCGACCCAGAGTTGGAACCAGTCGTCCCAATGAAGCACTCAACTCATTAAAAAGAAAGATAGCACCACTTTATTCAAAAAATCTTATTTTTTTGACACTGATATTACATTTCCTGTGAAAGCCTCATGTGGATCCAAAAAACTTTGGGTTTGTAAATCTCATTGATTTTTGTAGGTGATTTGTACCGAGCAGTTTGACTCCGAATGGTACATAGACAGTGGTTGTACGCGTTACATGACAGGAAGAAAGGAAGAAATACGAGAGTTTAGAGAACTAAAGGATAAAGGAAGAGTGAAGTACGACAACAACTCACTTGGAGAAATCAAGGGTTATGGATGATCACCAATGGGGAATTCTCAATTCGCAAGGTTGCATACGTGGAAGGCCTACAACACAACCTCATAATTGTTTCACAGATGGTAGTTGGTACAGGATTAAAAGTTTCTTTTGATGATGAGGGAGCTGAAATCATTGAAAAAAAGACCAAAACCGCGCTCCTAATGTCAAAACGCAAAGGCAATAACTACCCACTAACTCTTAACCCCATCAGAGGAAGCCTGCAATTTGTTTACTTACAAAACCTTCTACTGATGATAGCTGGCTATGGCACCGGATACTCTCACATCTCGATTTCAAAGTCATAAACAAGATTGCTCTTGGTGATCATGCGCAAGGGCTTCCACTCCTGAAATTTGACAAAGAACATCTTTGTGCAGCCTTGGAAATGGGGAAACAGAACAGGAAGACTCATCCAACGATTGTGAATACAAAATCCATAGAGCTACTTGAAATTTTGCATATAGACCTTTGTGGTCCTTCTGCAATTGAAAGCATTGGTGGTAACAGATATATACTCGTAACTGTAGATGATTTTTCTAGATTCACTTGGGTGCATTTTCTTAAACAGAAATCAGATGCCACTCTGAAGCTCAAGAATTTTATAAAGCGGATAGCATTAACACTGTGAAAGGAGTATCTCATAACTTTTCGGCTTCTTATACTCTACAACAAAACGAGGTCATTGAAAGACGAAACCGCTCGTTTTGCGAAGCTGCGAGAACCATGCTATCATTCGCGAATCTGCCATTTACTTCTGGGCTGATGCGATAGAGACTGGCTGCTTTACCCAAAATCGATCTATCCTCAATAAGCAATTTTCTGTCACTCCATATGAGATCATGCATAATCAAAAACCTAATGCCAAGTTTTTCCACTTCTTTGGTTCCAGGTGCTTTATCTTCAATTCAAAGGAACAAAGAAACAAATTCGATGTGAAGGCTGACAAAGGTATATTCTTGGGGTTTTCTTTGACTTCTAAAGCATATAGGCCTCTCAACAAAAGGTCCAAGAGGATAAAAGAAACCTACTATGTCACTTTCAACTACAATTACCTGAAGAAGTTTCAGAAGAATGACAGTCCATCATATGAGATCTTTTCTAAACCGAATCCGGCTTCCATTCCACTCTCCAATCTCTACGAGGAGCTCATGAACTTATTCAATGAGCAAGAAGAGGCAATCTCCTTAGAATTCAAAGCAGTAGACAACAAGCAAGACAAACTGAAGAAAATCATAGGCGATGATGCGAAAGATATGGAACACGAACACACCACTCCGAAAGACCCTGAAGTTCTGTCTCAATCAACAGGTGCGAATGCTACGCTGAAGGGGGAGGGTTCTCCTTCAACCTCCCCACTTGATACAACTATTCAGGGGGAGAATGAAACCCCTGAAGTCAGCTTAGAACCACCTTTGCAAGGGGAGAATCCGAATCTAGAAGAAGATATATATACTTCATTCGAGGGGGAGAATGGAAATGCGAATGATGATTCGGATGTGTAGTCAGAGTTTAAAGAAGTGAATGACGAATTGGATCCAACATATGATCCTAATTACCCTCCGTTGGCTAAATGGACCAGAGATCATCCAAAAACTCAAGTAATAGGAGATTTATCTACAGGAGTTGTTACGAGAGCACAACAAAAGGCGAAGCGAACTGCACTATTCTCTAAAGTGGAAGTTTGCATGTTTAATTCGTTTATCTCCAAGATTGAACCTAAAAACGTTCAAATTGCTCTCGATCATTCTGATTGGATGCAAGCAATGCAGGAGGAGCTCAATGAATTCGAACGAAATAAGGTCTGGAGATTCATTCCCACTCCTCAGGATGCATTTGTAGTTGGTCTTAAATGGGTATTTCGCAACAAGCTAGATAAAGAAGTTAATATGCTAAGAAACAAGGCCAGACTTGTTGTAAAGGGTTATTGTCAGGAGGAAGGAATTGGCTACGAAGAAACGTTCCCACCCGTCGCAAGGTTGGAATATGTTCGCATCTTTCTGGCATACACAGCACATAAGAACTTTGAAGTATATCAGATGGATGTCAAGTGTGAATTTCTAAATGGGGAACTAGGAGAAACAGTGTATGTGGAACAACCACTAGGTTTCATAAAAGAAAAGTATTTGAACCACTATTATGTTCTGGACAGCCAGTTTACGATCTAAAGCAAGGTGCAAGAGCCTCATACGAAACACTAACTCGATTTTTAAAACAGGATAAATTTAAACAAGGATTAGTCGAACTAAACTTGTTTCGCAAGGAAGATGGTGATCACTTGATGATCGTAAAAATTTACGTTTATGACATCATTTTCGAATAAGCTATCCCCACCTTAACAACTAAGTTCCGAAAGTTGATGAAAACTAAGTTTTATATGAGCTCCATGGGTCCGATAAACTTTTTCCATGGCTTGAATATACACTACAAGAAAAACGCGATTTTTCTACGGAAGGAACCCGTTGCGAAAAGCTGAAATTCTGTTGCAAAAGATGATTTTCTATGGAATTTGCAATGACCCATTTCCGTCCCTAAGAACGTCGTAGCTAGGGTTTGCAACGGAAAAGATACTTCCGTCATAAATGTGACAACGAAATGAAATCCGTGGTAGATGATATTCCATCGTGTATTCCGTACTAGGATTTCATCGAACAATCTGTGGTAGTTATTCCATTACAAATTCTGTGGTGGTGATTCCCCTAGCAACTTTCATGGTGGTGAATCCCTAGTAAATTATGTGGTGGTCATTCCCTAGTAAATTCCGTGGTGGTGATTTCCTAGAAAATTCCATGGTGGTCATTCCCTAGAAAATTCTATGGTGGTGAATCCCTAGGAAATTAGGTGGTGGTCATTCCCTAGTAAATTCCGTGGTGGTCATTCCATAGCAAATTCCTTCGTGTTGAATCCCTAGAAAATTTCGTTTGATGACTTACAAGCATATTATGTGGTCATGAATCCCTAGCAATTTTCATGGTGTATATTATATACCAGATTTCATATGGATCGATGGATAATTGATTTATAAAATATATCCAAATTATTTTGTAGTAGTATATGAAAAACAAAAATAACAAAAAAATCGCATGATTATATCATAAAATAAAACAATAATTATTTATTATATGGAAAAAGGAAAATTGCTAATCTAAAATAAATACTCTACAATAAACATATATCAACACTTTATGACCTACTAGTGTTGTTGTTTTCTAAAGACATTAATAAGATCCATTGTCGGTTGAAGTTGTTTTTCAAGATGCCCGATCCTTGCTTTGTTTTTTCTTGTTGGGCGTTCATCATTTCTTTAAGCTCTTCGTTTTGCTGTTTTTGTTTAGCAACAAGCTCCCTCTTTTCTTCTATTTCATCATTTTTTTTATGGAATGTAAGATACATCTGTTTTACCGTTCCTATTAGGAACCGCCTTTTCAAAACAGCCTAATCCATAAAGTCCTTTTTTTATCATGACCACCAACAACCGCATAAAATAGCTTGTCCTCTTCAAATTCAACACCCTTAGCTTTCCAAATCTTCCCATTTTTGTGTATAGGCCTCCTACAAAATAAAAATGATATAAGTTAAAAGATATCAAATTTATGAATGATATTATGGACTAGCTACAATATAAAAGTTTAACACCGAAATGAATATTACATGAATTTGTCTATCTTTTTCATTTTGGAAAGTGACTCCATCATGGTTCTTCGTGTGTGTATACAAGAACAATTCATTATGGGGTGGATCGCGTCCTAATTTTCCTCTTCTGCATAAATACCATATAAAATATCCAATATATAGATTAACATATATAAATATTGATACGATGTACCATTAAAAAAATTACCAAATCTGAAGCTATCTTCAAATGACTTGCAGATCCAACATTATGTGTAGGTTTTGACACTCCATTAGTCACAACGTTACACCTATTATTATTGTTCTGCTCATATTTTAGCTTGTATTCTTCTGTATTCCAATTTAATTGCCAGGAGTTTCAGACTTCCTGTGGAATATGAGCTGGTTTAAAACCATGTTTGTTTCTTTTTGGGTCCGCATGTTGAAGAGATATTGACTGTAACTTTGTGCCACTTTCCTTGCCCAAGCTTGCCTCACCAGTGAGTCTATTGTTGCATGCCAACATCATTTTTTCTACACATGAGCAATATAGATATAAGTTTAAGTGTAAATGTTTACCAAACAACAATTTATTACATATAGTTAATTACCTGAAACTCCTCCCAATATATTTCGTGTATTTCTTTGGTTACTTTTCCCCAAGCGTACCCTTGTGGATCTACTCTTTGTAAAAAGGACCGACTAATAAAGTGTGCAAAAGGGTCTGGTGGGATGAGCCTGAAAGTAATCATGTGATGGTTTAAATTTTGAATTGATATGTACGTGTAAACTAAAAGGTTATACATATAAAAATTTGTAAGATATGATTGGCAAGTCACGTTTGTTCCAAACATGAACAGTTAAATATCCATCTGGTCCACAATCTTCAGAGAAATTGTTTTCGCCTTGTAAATTTTCCACTACAGATCCATTCATGGTTGGCTGTGTTTGTGATGGGGTAGATTCTAGCATAAGTGTTGTTGATGGGGTATATTTTGGGGTAGTTGTTAGGATAGACGTAGATGTGGTAGTTCCTTGACTTAAGGAGGATGTGGTAGTAATTGTAGTTGTAGATGCAGGTTTTGAGGTTGTGGTAGTAGATATAGGTGATGCTGATGTTGTAGTGGGTGTCGGTGTTGAGGATGGTTTAGATGATGTAGGCGCTGAAGTTTTGGTTATTAATGTAAGTGTTGAGGATTGTATTGTTCCTGTTTCTGAAGTTTTAGATGTATTTCTAAGGACGGTTAGGATGTTGTAAGTGATACCGAGGAAGTGGTAGTCATGGTTGATGTTAATAATTTAGGTTTAGCGGTTTTGTTGGTAGATGTTATAGGTGCATTAGATGTGGTTGTTGGTGTTGGGAAGTTGATTTGTTCATCTTGTAATTGTCTGCTTATGAATTATGCGGTTGAAATCAACGTTTTAAAAACTGGTTTTTTAGTTGAATCGGTATGGTGACCGGTTGCCAGTTCAACCGGTTTAACCGGTTCGACCGCCGGGTGAACCGGTTTCTATATTTTTCTTGTTTTTAATTTTTTTTCTATTTTCCTACATATATATATATATATATATATATATATATATATATATATATATATACACATATATATAAATCATGAATTTCATGTTTACAAGTTCAAACATTAAAAATAAACAGAAAAATAAATTGTAGATGAATCCAAATACACGAAAATAATACATAACCATAAGTTTTAGTATTTTACATTAATCCATATACGTTAAAAAGAAATATAAAATATAATACCGAAAAAAAATATAGTTTTACATGAATATAAACACACAAAAAAACTTTATATTATTTGTCATATGTTTTTATTTAGAGAAAACTAAATAGATTTGAAAAAATCATCAAAGTTTATTATGTAAATGATTCTTTTTCATTGTTTTTATTTGGTTTAACCGGTTCAACCGGTTTTTTCTAAAAACCGGCCAGTTCAATTCGGTTCAGAAATCAATGTAAAACCGGTGATAGTTGAACCGCTCCCTCCTCCGGTTCACGGTCCAACCGGTTCGACCGGCCGGTTGAAACCGGTTTTTAAAACACCGGTTGAAATCCTGTTGCGTTTCATAACCTGTGGTGCAATGAATTTGGTTGGCTTCACATGGGATGCTCCTTTTGCTTTCGAGTTCGACATCTTTCTTGCTTAAAAATAAAGAAAAAAATTGTAGTCAATATATACCAAAGTATTAAAGATGATAAACTACTGATGAGAAGAGAGAACAAAGAAACAATAAAAATAAATTATATTTGAAGGCATTACTACGCACACATGCAAACAATTGAATACAATCAAAACCAATTTAATTGTAATTTTAGATGATAATTGTGAGAATCGTAAATTTCCGGTCAAGTCAAAGTCAAATAAAGTTAACAATTCAAACCGGTCAACTCAATTAACCCTTGTATATTACGGTTTACATCGTTTTTACTATAGTACAACACACTATCTGCATGCAAAGTATCATTTTGAGTCTTCACATGTTCAGAAAATCTAAACCCTAATCAGGGTAAGTGATAGAACTACTCGATAAAACATTAATACATACCCTTACGGGGCGTATAACGCTCATAACAAGTCAAAACAGGGTTTAAAAACTTTGCATTTTGAAGTTAAACACTAGCAAAGGTCACAAACAAAGTCTCCCTCAATCTCTCTCTCTCTCTCTCTCTCTCTCTCGCTCCATGTCTCTCTATCTCAAATCTCTCTCAAATCTCTCCTAAATCTCTCCCAAATCTCTCTCGTAACCTCCCTCAAGTTTTTATAATCATTCGGGACATCCCGACCCTTATCTTAGTCAAAAACGGCATAAAACGGGAAGTTTATTGGTTAAACAGCCATATAGGGTCGAAGTCCCTATTTGAACCGAAGCCACTCTTTAGTTCCGAAACTAGCTTAAGAACCGAAACCTCTTTAGGACCCAAATGAGCTGAGCCTTCGGTCCATTTCACTCTTGGGTACCTTCGCTCTATTTCGCTTCTGGTTCGGATCGGCCTTTAGGACCAGAGCCACCTTCGGTTCGGATTGCTTTGCCTTCGCCTACTCTCGCCTTCGGTCCCTCTTCTGTGTTCGCCTGCGATGCTACTCGGACCAAACATCCTCTCGGTTCTAATCAACAGCCAAACACTCCCTTTAGTTCTAAGCATCCAAGGACTGAACCTTCGGCCCTGAACTCAGATTTTCCCGTTTTTCGATCCCGACTTCATTTTAAGCTCGTTTTTCATGATTTTAATGCGGGATTTTCACCCAAACTCGTATTTTGGCATATGAGACCTTATATATTCATATTTTAATCAGTTTTGATGGAAAATCTTAGTCTAAGAACAAAATCTATTGGATAAGATATTTGGGTGGAGTGGTGACGTTTCCATAAATCTATGACACAAGCAACCTCCCATACCCACTGCATGTCACTATTCCCACCTTACTCTAGCCAATTTGAGATCTTCCCATACCTCCATCAAATCTCTTCCATCAGCCCACTCTCTGGTTCCTTATTCTTCTATCTATAAAACCCCACTCTCCTCTTCCCAAGATACACTTTTTCTTCCTCTTATATTCTCTCAAAGATTTCGAGATTCTCCAGGAAGTTTTAAACTTCTCATCCACTCTTGGCAAGTAACTTCATTCTACACTTTCTCAGACAAATATCCTCATATTTGTTACTAGATCTTCAAATCTTCAAGTTTCTCCCAAGTGTTCTTGCCTTGGAAACTTCTTCTCTTCAACATCCATCCTAATAAATCACTCAAGGTGAGTTCATACCCCTAGATTTTCATGTTTTATTCATGTTTTACGGGGGGGGGGGGGGGGGGGATACAAGTTAATACACCAAAAACTTAACTAAATTCAAACAACGACTTTCATAAGAAAAGTTGAGTCCTATTCACGGACTGTTTTGACCAAATTAGACTTAATATATTTCAAAACTATTTAATATGAAAATATTCTAGGTTCATACCTTTAAAATGACTACTTGAACATCTCCATACGATTTTTCTACAATTTATGGAGATTTTTACAAAACTGCCTATCATTTTAGAAACGAATTCGGACCATTCTGTGAATATGAACATTTTAACACAAGCTAGGGACTTCTAAAAATCATAATAAAAATTATTAATTAACTATACACATTTTATAAACTCTCAGAGTTTACGGATTCAGTTTTTGACTTCGTATGATTTTTCTAAAACAGTGCAGATAGGTTAAAGAATACCTACATAGCTTACAATATTAACAACGATTTGTAGTATCCTGAGCAAAGTGCATAACAATATGTTTCTAATTGTTTTCTAATTTTTGGATGCATTTCTTGTTAGTTTAACATCATAATCGGAAATCATTCATTCATGATAAGGATTTTCATTCATTTCGATCAAATACAATAAACTACAATAAGTACACTTTATGGATTTTACAATACAAGCATACTACATGAAAAAGGATTTACTCTCAATACAAACGGGTTTTTCATATACTACATGATAAACTATAATGGTAATATATTATGGATTTCACATCACGAATTTATCACACAAATGGTGATTTCACTTCCACCACGGAAAATGTTTTATATTCAAACTATACGTAAACTAGTTAATGTAAGTTGTGAGACAATTCTTCAATTGTAGTCTTAGAGTACGGGTTAAAATTCCTGTTTAGTTATAACCAGAATCTATTGAAGGGAGAGTGTGATAATTGTGTATAGATCTATATTGGGATTGACACCCCACACCTTTTTGCTAGCTACAGCGGGACCTGCAGGTCTACGGGTGACAAAAGTCATAGGATCTTGATGTCTGAAAAATGTTGGAGCAGGTTAATTCTAGTTATAGTATTATTATAACGACTCACATAGGGAGTTAACAACATTTCAAGTTTATAGGAACATTCTACTTAAAAAAAGGGTTTTATCTATCTAAAACTACATACTCTCAGTCTTGGGATTTAAGACTACACAACTTTGTATATGGAAAATATTGGATATTCTTTGGAAACACATTACCATTATAAAAAAAATATAAGTACAAAATACACACATACTCTCGGCCTTGGGATTTAAGTCTACATAACTTTTTATAAGGGAAATAAAGGATTTTTATTGAAGCATACATTACCATTACAATCAAAGGTTTTCAAACTCTATATCTAAAAGCTTATGAACTCACCAACTTAATTGTTGACACTTTTTAAAAACTACTTGTATTCTCAAGAAACCAGTAAACAGGAAATCAACAACTTTTGAGGATGGGGCGTTGAATCGTCAAACTCTTCATTTTTGTCATCATAGTGTAATTGATTTGAAACATGTAAACTCATACTATGGTATAACCCTTTTCAATTATATTTATGATGGTTGTATTTACTTTGAGCACTATTATACTCGTTGTTGTGATACTATAGATGAAGTCCTCCACCCCCAGATGTTTCCGACATCCTTTAATCAGGGGTGTGACAATAATAATCATGAAGATGATCAGAGAACAAGAAACGATCATCACGACAATAATAAATTACATAAAAATAAATTTTAGATGAGTGGCAACCTATATCACCAATGTCAGTTCACAAGCATATACTGAACAAAGATTTCGATCAATTAGCTGTTGGAGATGACGATCACAGAAAATGTAAACCCTATTTGTAATCAGTAAATTTAACCTAATATGCCACCTAAACGTGTGTAGGTGGAGGGAAACGAATTGCGAAATATTTTGAAGCTCAACTAATGAAAAATTTGAATTGTGCTAATTAGCGCTAAATATATTGTACATAATTCAAATTTATTAAATTAGTTCCAGATTGATAGATAGGATATATACATATAAAGTCAAGAAAGAACATAGACTAACGAGGTATTCATAGGATAATTTTAATTTAAAATTATAAACGAGGATTAAACAATAATAAACTATACATCTTTATGTTGTTATGTTTAAACCAAAATTTATATATAAAAGATGTATGGTTCATGTCAATATATATGGTAGTTGCTTATGGTGTCATGGTATCACCCATGGATGGAATATATGTCATTGGTCAACATATGGTAGTTGCTTTTGGTGACCATGGACGACATTTGGGTCATTGTTCAACATATGGTAGTTGCTAATGGTGAACATGGATGACATATGGGTCATTGGTCAACATGGTCGTTGCTTATTGTGTCCAAGGATGACATATGGGTCATTGGTCAACATGGTAGTTGCTTATGGTGGCCATGGATGACATATGGGTCATTGGTTAACATGGTAGTTGCTTATGGTGTCAATGGATGACATATGAGTCATTAGCCAACATGGTAGTTGCTTATGGTGTCCATGGATGACATATGGGTCATTGGTTAACATGGTAGTTGCTTATGATGTCCATGGATGACATATGGTTCATTGGTCAATATATGGTAGTTGGTTATGGTGACCAGGGATAACATATGGGTCATTGGTCAACATGGTAGTTGCTTATGGTGTCCATGGATGACATATGGGTCATTGGTCAACATATAGTAGTTGCTTATGGTGACCAGTGATTACATATGGGTCAGTGGTCAACATATGGTAGTTGCTTATGGTGACCATGGATGACATATTGGTCATTGGTCAACATGGTAGTTGCTTATGGTGCCCATGGATGACATAAGGGTCATTGGTTAACATGGTAGTTGCTTATGGTGTCCATGGATGACATATGGGTCATTGGTCAACATGCTAGTTGCTTATGGTGTCCAAGGACGACATATGGGTCATTGGTCAACATGCTAGTTGCTTATGGTGTCCAAGGACGGCATATGGGTCATTGGTCAACATGGAAGTTGCATATGGTGTCCATGGATGCAATATGGGTCATTGGTTAACGTGGTAGTTGCTTATGATGTCCATGGATGACATATGGTTCATTGGTCAATATATGGTAGTTGCTTATGGTGACCATGGAAGACGTATGGGTCATTTTTCAGCATATGGTAGTTGTTTATGCTGACCATGGATGACATATGGGTCATTGGTCAACATGGTAGTTGCTTATGGTGTCCATGGATTACATAAGGGTCATTGGTCAAAATGGTAGTTGCTTATGGTGTCCATGGATGTCATATGGGTCATTGGTCAACATGGTAGCTGCTTATGGTGTCCATAGATGACATATGGGTCATTGGTCAACATGGTAGTTGCTTATGGTGTCCATGGATGACATATGGTTCATTGGTCAACATAGTAGTTGCTTATGGTGTCCACAGATGACATGTGGGTTATTGGTCAACATATGGTAGTTACTTATGGCGACCATGGATGACACATGGTTCATTCGTCATCATGGTTGTTGCTTATCGTGTCCATGGATAACATATTGGTAATTGGTCAACATGGTAGTTGCTTATGGTGTCCATGGATGACATATGGGTCATTGGTCAACATGGTAGTTACTTATGGTGTCCATGGATGACATATTGGTCATTAGTCAACATGGTAGTTGCTTATGGTCTCCATGGATGACATATGGGTCATTGTTCAACATATGGTAGTTGCTTATGGTGACCATGGATGGCATATGGGTCATTGATCAACAGGGTAGTTGCTTATGGTGTCCACGGATGACATATAGGTCATTGGTGATCATATGTTAGTTTCTTATGGTGACCATGGATGACAATTGGGTCATTGGTCAACATGGTAGTTTGTTATGGTGTCCGTGGATGACATATGGTTCATTGGTCAACGTAGTAGTTGCTTATGGTGTCCACGGATGACATATGGGTTATTGGTCAACATATGGTAGTTGCTTATGGTGACCATCGATGACACATGGTTCATTCGTCATCATGGTTGTTTCTTATGGTGTCCATGGACAACATAATTGTCATCAGGTAACATGGTAGGTTGTTATGGTGTCCACGGATGACATATGGGTCATTGGTCAACATATGGTAGTTGGTTATGGTGACCATGCACGACATATCGGTCATTGGTCAACATGGTTGTTGGTTATGGTGTCCATGGATGGCAGATGGGTGATTGGTCAACATGGTAGTTGCTTATGGTGTTCACGAATGACATATGGGTCATTGATCAACATATGGTAGTTGCTTATGATGAGTATGGATGACATATGGGTCATTGGTCAGCATGGTAGTTGCTTATTGTATCCATGGATGACATATGTGTCATTGGTCAACATATGGTAGTTGCTTATGGTGACCATGGATGACATATGGATTATTGGTCAAGATGGTAGTTGTTTATGGTGTCCTTGGATGACATATGGGTCATTGGTCAACATATGATTGTCGCTTATGGTGACCATGGATGACATATGGGTCATTGGTCAACATATGGTAGTTGATTATGGTGACCATGGATGGCATATGGGCCATTTATCGAAATGGTAGTCGCTTTAGGTGTCCATGGATGACATATGGGTCAATGGTCAACATGGTAGTTGGTTATGGTGTCCACGGATGACATATGGGTCCTTGGTGAACGTATGGTAGTTGGTTATGGTGACCATGGATGACATATGGTACATTGGTCAACATGGTAGTTGCTTATGGTCTCCACGGATGACATTCTTGGATTAGATGTCTAAGCCCATAACTATTATTGGTATGTACTTGACCCGAGAGTAGCATGGTCCATTTGGGTTGCATATCATTAGGGCAATTTGTTAGGATGAACTTTTGGGACAAGATGTTGTATATGATTTATTAATATATTATAAGTTATAATATATTAAAATGAAATCATATGTTTTAATTATTATATAGATCAAGAATTAATTTGGAATTAATTCAGTGATCAAAAGAGACTACTTAAATCTATGGGGACTAATTATGTTAATTAGGTATATTTATATGTGTTGGGCTTATGATCCATGTTGGGCCTAGTTTATGTATGGATACATAAAGAGTTGGGCCACATGAACCATGGATCATTAAACCCATGGGTATGGATTTGGGTTATATCCATAACCCTTGAAATCCCACATATATATACATACTTCATTGCCCAAAATCGCAACTAGCACATAATATAGAGGGCAAGCCAATTTCTATGAACTCGTATCTTCTCTCATGGTTATTCCAAATGTTCATGGTGTTGTGTGAACCATTTGAGGTGTCACATTTGGGTCACTAGGCTCTTGAGCTGCATGGAATCAAGCACCAACAAAGAGGTATGTAATTCTACTAGATTTTATATTACTTGTACTTCATAATATGCTAGTTAGGATAAATACCTTGGAAATTGATATTTGCATGTATAATAGAGAAAACATAGATCCAAGGTATTTAGGGTTGCATATAGACCATATGAGTGTTAGAATGCTCAAAACCCAACAGTGGTATCAGAGCCCAGGCTTGTTTTCAATTATACATGATGCAAAGTGCTGAAAAATGCTGGAAAAAATCGATTTTCTGGCTGCCTCGGAACTGGACTCGCCGAGTCCACTGATGAACTCGCCGAGTCCATGAAGAAAATCATCCAACTCGTCGAGTAGGTTCATACACTCGACGAGTAGGAGCCCCTGACAGCATATTTTCGACTTTTAAGGCTGGAATTGGACTAGAATCATTACCCTAAGCTGTTTTTGAACCTATAAACCTGTTTTTGATATGGTAATGATCATTCTAATCCAATTCAACAGATAATTGTCAAAAGTTTCATGTTTTGTAATAGTTTATTGTTTAGGCTAAGTAAATGGAAATTGTTTGATTTGAATTGTCTTGTTCATATGAGTTTAATCATGATTTTGAATATTGTTGGATATGTTTGTGATAGTTGTTTTTGATCCAAATTGATCTAAAATTTATTCACAAAATGTGTTTTTCTAACTTGTCCTCAAGTTACATGAAAATTCTCATTAATGAATTTTATTGAAAAAACATAGGTTATGAAATTGAAAAGTCTTTTCTCCATAAATAGTTTTATGACCTCCATAACTTGTCCTCAAGTTATGGATTTCCAAGTGTCTCTTCATTAAAAGTTTTAAAACCTATATTTAACTCATATGTTATGAAATTGAAGAGTTTTTAAAAGTTTTAAAACTTGTCCTCAAGTTTTGGAATTTGTAAAAGTTATTTCCCCATGTATACTTTAATTCCAAATTAGACCCTTCATTTTTAAAAGTTTAAAATTCAACCTTATACTATTATAATATTAAAAGTTAATGATTATATATATATATATATATATATATATATATATATATATATATATGTGTGTGTGTATAAGATAAAGTCAATCCTACCGTTATTAGGCCTCATATACGAAGCCAGTCTCTAAGGGGGGTATACGGTTACTGCCTATAAAATGGCAGTTTAATGGGTGTCCACTCTCACTCACCACTTCCTTGACTGGTGGAGGGTCGTTAGCCGAACAGGTAGGAAAGGACTATAATTCTCCCTCCATTTAAAGTATAATGACAAATACTAAGTAACTAAACACTTATAAATTCCCAATCTTAGTTACTTAGGAAAATGTGAATTTGGTGCTAACCCATGAAATTACACTTTGCACCTTTGTTAAGTCGTTAGTGGAGCGTGTGTGGTTAACCGACACACTAACATGGGACTGAAAAATGTGTGGCAAAGTGTAATTTAAGTTTATCATAGATTGGTGGAGCGTGTGTGGTTAACCAGAAAATCTATTAGGTGATAAAGTTAAGGGTATGAAGTTAATTTGTATGGTTATTCACACCTTGTTTTTGATCCCTGGCATCCCATTCACAAACATGAGAGGGCACAATCGAGATTCAAACATGCCATTGAATGTTCAATGTATCTCAAAAGATCTAGGAGTTTCAAATCCAATTAAAACTTAACGAATAATTTCGTTTTCATGGTGGAAATTGGTAAATCGTCATTTACCTACCTTCAACTATTTTATAGCTTGGAATACGGCAACCCTCCTCCGGTTATAAATAGGTTGTTGGATCCTAGCCTTAATAATTCATATTGGGTGTTATATTAAGGACTTTAAATCAACTAAACTTGAATTTCTCCCATTATAGATGTCTAGTTACGACAACTTTGGTCTTCCCAAATCTTTAGGAAGAAGCTTTCCTATTGAAAATGTTATCCCAGATGGCAATCAAGGTGAAAGATTAATCCCTTTCTTTATGCATTAATGGTACTAGAAATCATGCTTCACTTCCTTCACCTCCTCCATTTATTCTCCTTATCCCACAAGTTCAAATACTTGATGTGACAACCCGAAATTTATTCCGTCATTTTAACCTCTTTTTCCGTTAATAAAACTCACTTTATTTAAATTGTCCGTTAACCTTTTTGTTTAGGTTAATTCAATTGGGACTTTTATAATGACTTCGTAAGGGTTGAATCAAATTAGAATCACCCTCAATGTTCCCTTGAAAGTTTTTTAGTTTCAACCAAGTCAAATTGTGACCATTTAATCGGGTGCGACCAAAAGCCCCGTTTAACATCAGTATCGGGTAGATTTCCTCCGAGCCACAGGCTCAAACCCTATATAAGGGTGAGTGGACTCCATTTGAGATTTTTCACTCTCTCTCTACACAGTCTCTCTCTCCAAGTTGCTTTCGATCCAAAAACCTCCCATTTCGAGCCCCAAACTAGTAAGTAATCTACCCTAACTTTTTGTAATTTGATTACTATCCTGCATATGTTGTGATACTTGACATGACGTCATCCACCCCATAACGTTTCTGCCGTTCCGGTTTTGGGGTGTGAAAGATTGGTATCAGAGCTTAGTATATCAATTCATAAAAGATATACAGCCTATAAATACATAGGGATAAAAAACTCTGACCAAGAATTATACTTTAAAATATAACCCTATTTTACCAAAGTATAAGAAAATCCAGAATCTAAACACTCGAACACAAGTATCACAAGAAGAACAAGAATAAAAGTCTTCGGATGTTGGGCATTACCATCAAACTTGGGCAGTTATGTAATCGTAAGCTGGAATAAATGTAACCTGATCAACTACATTTATTCGAGATGCGATGAACGTGTGCTTGGGAGTAATAGTGGTGTTGCAACAGGTCTGAAACTTACCAAATAGGAATGCTAGAGCCAAACATTAAGTTTAAAAATACTATGGGAGTATTTTGGAATACTAAAAGACTCAAATTAATCCCAGAATCATATTCAGAAGTTAAGAATCAAACAAGAAATTAAAATACCATAGGGGTATTTTAGGATCCGTAGATAACCTTGTGTGAAAAACTAAAAAGATCCTTATTGATATACCTACAATTACAGTGGGTATACTTCCAAGGTTATATAAGGATCCCATAGACTAACAATGTGTGGTTTTGCTCTACTTCCTTTTCCTCGTTGGGATGTGGATATATAGTAGTATCACATATTCGAAGGCCTATCGGATCTAAGCTATATATGATTTGTGTATCCTATGTAATTGTATCATGACTCGATATGGATCACCTAGTGAAATGTTAATAATCTCTTAGGATTCTTTAGACATTTCCATTCTCACACGAACCCTGTAGAAAACCCTATCCACTTCAGTGTTCGACAGAAGAGTTGATTCATGTGACAACTGTCCATTTCCGGTCAAGTCAAAGTCAACTGAAGTCAACAAGTCAAACCGTTCGACTCAATCTTCCCGTGGGTACTAGATTTTACTTTATGTAATTTCTAAACAACTCGCTATTCTAATGAGAGATCATAAATCGAAAAGTGCATACATCTAGATCAACTTAACCTAAAACTGTGGTACGTGGTGAGCAAAACCGATAAAACAATGTTGCATTCTCATCGGGAGTGTGTAAGATCGTTAAACAAGGCTTAACAGGGTTTACGGACCTTGCTTTGCGAAGCCGGACACCCACAAATGTCACACACGAAACCTCTCTCAATCGTTTTCACCCTATCTCTCTTTATTGAGAATCTCTCCCAGATCTCTCTAAGTATGTGAAATCTCTCCCAAAACTCTATTTGTACGAGAAATCTCTCCAATAATGTGAAATCTCTCCGAAATCTCTCTTTGTATGAGAAATCTCTCCAACAATGTGAAATCTCTCCCAAACCTCTCTCAAAAGTTCCCGTAACTTTTTGAAGTCATTCGTGTCATTCCGACCCTTAACTGGGTCGAAAACCGTTTAAAACGGGGCAAAAACGGACAAAAAGGGCTTAAGGGCCCGAAACCCCTCTTAAGGACCCGAAACCCCTCTTAGGGCCGAAAGTCCTCTTAGGGAGCGAACCCTCCTGAACCGAACCCAAAGGCTGCTGAACCGAACCCGAAGGGTCCTCTCAGGACCGAACCTCGCACATGCCCGAGCCCGAAGTCACTGTTCACTTCGGTCTATTTCGCTTCTGCTGACTTCGGACCGAGCCTCCTCTTCGCTCCTTGCTGTCTCGCCTCGCTTCGGATCCAACACCAGAAGGGACCGAGCGTTTGGCCCCCTTACGAGAAGCCTCGCTAAAAGACCATTTCCTTTCGGTTTTTGACTACGACTTCATTTTTGCTTTGTTTTTAATTGTTTTAACACGGGATTTTCACCCAAAACTTTATTTTAACATATAAGACCCCATACTTATTAATTAATCACGTTTTTAAGGATAAAACCTTATCCAAGAAGAGTGGGTGAAGTACGAGAGGTGGAGTGTTGACTTCCCTTTATTCTATGACACAAGCAACCACTCCCATACCCACTCCATGTCACTATTCACCATCAGCCCATACCTAGTCATTTCTTGGTACTTTTCCCACCATTTTTCAGCCACACACTTGGTTAAGGGTAAGAAAACCCTCCTCTCTCCTCATACTTCTCTTATTTTCTCATTCTTTCACCAAGAAGACCAAACTCTTTTCCTCTCAAACTTCATCCCTCAAATTCGAGATTCAAGGCTGATTATCAAGCTTTCTCACACTCTTGGTAAGTATAATTCATCCTCTCTATGATTATTACACTTCCCTCTTTCTCAAATCAATGATTCCTTACACAAACATCATCACATTCTTGTTAGATCTTCGAATCTTCAAGTAATTCTTCAAGTGTTCTTGAGTTGAACACTTCTCTTCTTCAACACTCATCTACTTCAATCACTCAAGGTGAGTTCATACCCTTACATTTTGTAGTTTTCTCAAGTGTTTAGGAGGGGAATACAAGTCAAAACTGTAGTGACAAAGAACATGATTTGGCATGCGGTATTAAAGCTTGCACAATTAAACATGGTGATTTGGGTGCTTAAGAGATATATTGAATGTATATGGTGTTAAAAAAAGATCTAGATCTAGACTACATAAATAACACACACTTACACACTCACTTTTACATCTCTCAAGCACACCTCTACAAGTGGTATGAACCCACTATTTATAGAGGTGTTTACATGTCTCTCTCTCTCTCTCACTCTAACAGTCAAATGGGTCTAAAGGCTAAAGCACCACATGCAAGTGGGTTTTACAAAAGTCAAACATTTACAAAGTCATGAATGAATAACTTTGCACCCCAACATTCTCCCCCTCAATGTTAGGAATGAATGACCCACTTCAAATCTTCCAAAATCAAGCACTACGCGGTTCGAGCCTCAAAGGCGACACATGTCGAAACGAACTTCAATCTTTAATTCTTCCATGACTCTTCAATTTGGGCTCTAGGATGTGAGACCATACAAACCGAGCATCAACGATTGATCAAGAGTGTTCCAAACTCCAAATAATCACCCAATGTTGCGCATAAAAACACACCCCAAAAATCTTCAATAAACCAAACCCATTTCGAATACATCACTTCCGAACTTCCAATTGCATCATCTCGTAATCTTCAAAACTTCAAGATCACTTCGGTCTTCAAATCCGCGTAATATGAAAAATTCAAGTTCTAATTTCCATATAAAACTTCTCCCCCTTTTTATAATCGAAATTTGATTATATAAACTCCAAAGAAAAAGAACGTGCTCTATTCGGAATTTTTCATGTCAAAACTCCCCCTTAACATGTGGCATAAACTTTGTGCTTCAATGGGTAGAAATTTCTCAAAATTTCTAGCTTCGTTCACGGACCGCCTTTGACAAAATTTCTCTAAATGGGTAGAAATTGTCAATTTCAAAATTCTGCAGTGACCCGTTGCGCCAAAAACAGTCAAATATGCGAAATTTGAATTAATTTGCGAAGTGTAAAATATTCAAAGGTTCAGGGGCCGTTTTCGAAACTTCTTCCCTTTTGTTCTCCAAACATGCGAAGAGTAGCCCCTTTTCTTCCTTCTTAAATTCGTACGAAATCTCTTGACAAACAAACAAAACTTTAAGGGCTAGTTTTGTAAATTCGACTTCTTCTTTTTCAATTCATATATTTCACAGTGACACGCTTCGCAAGTTCCAGTTAAACAAATTCTTCGCACATCACTGATGCGAACCATGGATGAAAATACTTCGCATCTTAACCCAATTTAACCAAATGCGAAATATTGAGACCCAAATGCGAACTCAACAGAACTTCAAATCTTCACAGATTGCGAACGAACTTCCTGTTTGTCTTCCAAATTGCGAACCATATCACTATTTGCGAACATTCAATCCAGTTAATCAAATGCGAACTGCTGTTGAAGACAAATGCGAACTTCATATCACATCCTTATATGCGAATCCGATTTTGATTCACAGAAATGTGAATCTAGTTGCAAATGACCTTGACCTCCAATTAAAAAAAACGATATCCAAACCTAAAATTGATTCTCATGTAACCCAATGAAACTGATTTCAATCATTCGACCATTTACTATCGATTGCGAATCTCATTTCGTTCATCACTATCGATTCAAGCTTGACAACCAACAATCGCGAATCAAACTCGACCATCGACAGTATATCATCGAGCCTTTGCTGTTGAATTTCAAAATCAACAGACCTTCACTTTTTCTTTCACCAAATTCATCACTTTGAGGTTTGAGATCTTCGCATACATCTAACTTCTTCCAACCATAAACAATTGATGCGAATGATCTCAAACAATTTTCCCATTTCACATCCATCGTTTCCAATCGATTTATAGAGTTCATCAACAAGAACACAACTCATCCAAATTCGAAATTAAACTCAAATTTAAGTTCGATTACGACATCCATATTCCATATTCAACTTGTAACAAACGATATTGACATCCAATTCATCAAATCAACTCCAGAAAATCGCAGTTGACTTTTTATGAAGATTGACTTTTCAAAATCAACACCAAATTGATGAATCAAACCTTAAATTTTTGGATCAAAAACTTGATAAAACATCTGTTCTTCACATCTTCTTCACGAAATTTCAAAGTTCTTGACCAATTTTATTCAAATCAAAAATTTAATCAAAGACGTCTGTGTGAAAACTTAGAAAAATCGATTTCATCATATATTCAGTCATATGATATCGATTCACAGTTTCAAATTATCAATCAATAAGAATCGATTGTTAAGAATGATGAGATGAGAACGAAACACAAGAATTCATTGAACAAAATGGGAGTTTAGGAACAATGTACAACAGTTTCAAGCATATGACGTAATGAAACGACAAACAATTGGCAACTCAAGTTAAATGCATTTATCAATTCATTGAGCAAGAATAATGAAATCAGATCAAAACTAATGTATGGGCTCAAAATTGATGAACAGTAACATATTGATTTATTTTTGGGCATATCAATGTATCGAATGAAGATATTTATTGAATCAGCTAAATTGGATTGGGCTCAATTCAATAACGTGAACAGTAACAAAATATGAGAATCAGGCTTCAAATTTGGATCATGAACAACAAATGGGTTTTGATTTTAGGATCAAACTTTGATCTAAACAACAATAAATGGATCAATCAATGGGTTGAAAACAAAATTTGATCCATTGAGACAAAACGATCAAACAATCAAAAACGCAATGCACGAATTCAATGAAATTAAGAGAGATCATAGAGAGACTCACCAAAATTGATCAAATTGCGACAAAAATTGCCAAGCCGAGAATCGTTCTTTAAAAGTCACGTTGATCGTGAAAACCAAGCTCTGATACCAATTGTAGTGGTGTTGATTATGATGGCACGTGCGGATTATGAAAGATCTAGTGAATCATCATGTGAAAATCAAGAACACAAGGAGTAAATAAATCTTTGTAAGCTCTTATTAGATCTAGAAAGAATATACAAATGGGTTTGTACAAAGTTTCTCTCCCTAGTCTAACACTCCAAATGGTTCCACTTTCTTCCTCATCAGACTCACCCTTAGCAACTAGTGACATTCCTTTTGTCTTTGCACGCAACTCTTCAATCTTTTCCAAATAGTAAGCTTCATCTTTCACTTTTTTCTTTTTCTCCTCTTTCTTTCTCATCTTTTTGCATCTTGAAGACTTGACTCCATGAACAAACCCACTTTTCACAACATCAACTTTGTGAATTTGAATCAAATCTTTTGGAGTTTGATACTTGTGATTTTCTTGGATCACCGGCTTCCGATAAGGAATCATTCCTTCAAATGAATCACAAGAACACAAAATATAATCAGTTTGAACTCCAATTGAGCAAAAAACTTTTTCATCATGAGAATCAACTTGAACTCCTTTTTCTTGAACATCAAGAACATCACAATCAACTCCATTGTCAAGAACTTCAACAACCTTAAGAGCACGAAGATCATTTGGGTTTTCAACAAGAGAAACATATTTCTTATCGAACAAATATTTTTCTTCTCCAATCTTATCACTACTACGTGATATTATGGAACATGTAATATCAGCCAACCATTTGATCTCACAAAGTGGTTGAAATATCAAGCTTCCATGATCATCCTTCAATCCTCCATAAGAAACCATAGTTCCCCAATATATCTTCTTGTTTAACACAAACCCATAATAATATTGCCTTGCGAAGCCGGACACCCACAAATGTCACACACGAAACCTCTCTCAATCGTTTTCACTCTATCTCTGTTTATCGAGAATCTTTCCCAAATCTCTCTAAGTATGTGAAATCTATCCCAAAACTCTCTTTGTATGAGAAATCTCTCCAAGAATGTGGAATATCTCCCAAATATCTCTTTGTTTGAGAAATCCCTCCAAGAATGTGAAATCTCTCCCAAATCTCTCAAAATTTCCCGTAACTTTTTGAAGTCATTCGGGTCATTCCGACCCTTAACCGGGTCGAAAACCGCTTAAAACGGGGCAAAAACGGACAAAAAGGGCTTAAGGGCCCGAAACCCCTCTTAAGGACCCGAAACCCCTCTTAGGGCCGAAAGTCCTCTTAGGGACCGAACCCTCCTGAACCGAACCCGAAGGCTGCAGAACCGAACCCGAAGGGTCCTCTCAGGACCGAACCTCGCACATGCCCGAACCCGAAGTCACTGTTCACTTCGGTCTATTTCGCTTCTGCTGACTTCGGACCGAGCCTCCTCTTCGCTCCTTGCTGTCTCGCCTCGCTTCGGAACCAACACCAGAAGGGACCGAGCGTTTGGCCCCCTTACGAGAAGCCTCGCTAAAAGACCATTTCCTTTCGGTTTTTGACTACGACTTCATTTTTGCTTTGTTTTTAATTGTTTTAACACGGGATTTTCACCCAAAACTTTATTTTAACATATAAGGACCCTTAACTATTATCTAATCACATTTTTAAGGATAAAACCTTATCCATAAGAGAGTGGGTGAAGTACGAGAGGTGGAGTGTTGACTTCCCTTTATTCTATGACACAAGCAACCACTCCCATACCCACTCCATGTCACTATTCACCATCAGCCCATACCTAGTCATTTCTTGGTACTTTTCCCACCATTTTTCAGCCACACACTTGGTTAAGGGTAAGAAAACCCTCCTCTCTCCTCATACTTCTCTTATTTTCTCATTCTTTCACCAAGAAGACCAAACTCTTTTCCTCTCAAACTTCATCCCTCAAATTCGAGATTCAAGGCTGATTATCAAGCTTTCTCACACTCTTGGTAAGTATAATTCATCCTCTCTATGATTATTACACTTCCCTCTTTCTCAAATCAATGATTCCTTACACAAACATCATCACATTCTTGTTAGATCTTCGAATCTTCAAGTAATTCTTTAAGTGTTCTTGAGTTGAACACTTCTCTTCTTCAACACTCATCTACTGAAATCACTCAAGGTGAGTTCATACGCTTACATTTTCATGTTTTCTCAAGTTTTTAGGAGGGGAATACAAGTCAAAACTGTAGTGAAAAAGAACATGATTTGGCATGCGGTATTAAAGCTTGCACAATTAAACATGGTGATTTGGGTGCTTAAGAGATATATTGAATGTATATGGTGTTAAAAAAAGATCTAGATCTAGACTACATAAATAACACACACTTACACACTCACTTTTACATCTCTCAAGCACACCTCTACAAGTGGTATGAACCCACTATTTATAGAGGTGTTTACATGTCTCTCTCTCTCTCTCACTCTAACAGTCAAATGGGTCTAAAGGCTAAAGCACCACATGCAAGTGGGTTTTACAAAAGTCAAACCTTTACAAAGTCATGAATGAATAACTTTGCACCCAACATTCTCCGCCTCAAAGTTTGGAATGAATGACCCACTTTAAATCTTCCAAAATCAAGCACTACGCGGTTCGAGCCTCAAAGGCGACACATGTCGAAACGAACTTTAATCTTCAATTCTTCCATGACTCTTCAATTTGGGCTCTAGGATGTGAGACCATACAACCCGGGCAGCAACGAATGATCAAGAGTGTTCCAAACTCCAAATAATCACCCAAAGTTGCGCATAAAAACACACCCTAAAAATCTTCAATAAACCAAACCCATTTCGAATACATCACTTCCGAACTTCCAATTGCATCATCTCGTAATCTTCAAAACTTCAAGATCACTTCGGTCTTCAAATCCGCGTAATATGAAAAATTCAAGTTCGAATTTCCATATAAAACTTCTCCCCCTTTTTATAATCGAAATTTGATTATATAAACTCCAAAGAAAAAGAACGTGCTCTATTCAGAATTTTTCATGTCAAAACTCCCCCTTAACATGTGGCATAAACTTTGTGCTTCAATCAGGAAAATCCAAAAAATATTGAATTTTTAGCTTCTTTCACGGACCGCCTTTGACAAAATTTCTCAAAATGGGTAGAAATTGTCAATTTCAAAATTCTGCAGTGACCCGTTGCGCCAAAAACAGTCAAATATGCGAAATTTGAGTTAATTTGCGAAGTGTAAAATATTCAAAGGTTCAGGGGCCGTTTTCGAAACTTCTTCCCTTTTGTTCTCCAAACATGCGAAGAGTAGCCCCTTTTCTTCCTTCTTAAATTCATACGAAATCTCTTGACAAACAAACAAAACTTTAAGGGCCAGTTTCGTAAATCCGACTTCTTGTTTTTCAATTCATATATTTCACAGTGATACGCTTCGCAAGTTCCAGTTAAACAAATTCTTCGCACATCACTGATGCGAACCATGGATGAAAATACTTCGCATCTTAACGCAATTTAACCAAATGCGAAATATTGAGACCCAAATGTGAACTCAATAGAACTTCAAATCTTCACAGATTGCGAACGAACTTCCTGTTTGTCTTCCAAATTGTGAACCATATCACTATTTGCGAACATTCAATCCAGTTAATAAAATGCGAACTGCTGTTGAAGACAAATGCGAACTTCATATCACATCCGTATATGCGAATCCGATTTTGATTCACACAAATGTGAATCTAGTTGCAAACGACCTTGACCTCGAATTAAAAAAAAACGATATGCAAACCCAAAATTGATTCTCATGTAACCCAATGAAATTGATTTCAATCATTCGACCATTTACTATCGATTGCGAATCTCATTTCGTTCATCACTATCGATTCAAGCTTGACAACCAACAATCGCGAATCAAACTCGACCATCGACAGTATATCATCAAGCCTTTGCTGTTGAATTTCAAAATCTACAGACCTTCACTTTTTCTTTCACCAAATTCATCACTTTGAGGTTTGAGATCTTCGCATACATCTAACTTCTTCCAACCATAAACAATTGATGCGAATGATCTCAAACGGCTTTCCCATTTCACATCCATCGTTTCCAATCGATTTATAGAGTACGTCAACAAGAACACAACTCATCCAAATTCGAAATTAAACTCAAATTTAAGTTCGATTACGACATCCATATCCCATATTCAACTTGTAACAAATGATATTGACATCCAATTCATCAAATCAACTCCAGAAAATCGCAGTTCACTTTTTATGAAGATTGACTTTTCAAAATCAACACCAAATTGATGAATCAAACCTTAAATTTTTGGATCAAAAACTTGATAAAACATATGTTCTTCACATCTTCTTCACGAAATTTCAAAGTTCTTGACCAATTTTATTCAAATCAAAAATTTAATCAAAGACGTCTGTGTGAAAACTTAGAAAAATCGATTTCATCATATATTCAGTCATATGAAATCGATTCACAGTTTCAAATTATCAATCAATAAGAATCGATTGTTAAGAATGATGAGATGAGAACGAAACACAAGAATTCATTGAACAAAATGGGAGTTTAGGTACAATGTACAACAGTTTCAAGCATATGACGTAATGAAACGACAAACAATTGGCAACTCAAGTTAAATGGATTTATCAATTCATTGAGCAAGAATAATGAAATCGGATCAAAACAAATGTACGGGCTCAAAATTGATGAACAATAACATATTGATTTATTTTTGGGCTTATCAATGTATCGAATGAAGATATTTATTGAATCAGCTAAATTGGATTGGGCTCAATTCAATAATGTGAACAGTAACAAAATATGAGAATCAGGCTTCAAATTTGGATCATGAACAACAAACGGATTTTGATTTTAGGATCAAATTTTGATCTAAGAAACAATAAATGGATCAATCAATGGGGTGAAAACAAATTTTGATCCATTGAGACAAAACGATCAAACAATAAAAAACGCAATGCACGAATTCAATGAAATTTAGAGAGATCATAGAGAGACTCACCAAAATTGATCAAATTGCGACAAAAATTGCCAAACCGAGAATCGTTCTTGAAAAGTCACGTTGATCGTGAAAACCAAGCTCTGCTACCAATTGTAGTGGTGTTGACACTACTAGAAAATAGACCTTTAATGACGCGCTTTTTATGACATGCGCTGATTAACGATACGCAATAGGACGTGCCCTTAAAATAGTGTTATCTCTCCAAAAAATTTAAGGATTTACGTCACACATTATTGTGTGCCCTTAATTTAGTGTCTCAAAAAAAAAAATTAAAAGCACGGATGGCGCTTTTTCTTAAACGTGCGTCGTCTGTACATGTCGCTTTATAATTTTAATGAAACGCGCTTTTAGTTAATGAAGGGGGAAACGAAATCCCCTAAATTTTGAAAACCTGCCTTGTTTTTTCTATCTTGTATCTATTTTTCATCCTTGCAATCCACTCTCCCCTCTCTGATACTCTCTCCTCTAGATCTCCCTTCATTCTCTACCTCCCGTCTCTCTATAAACCTCGAAGGTGAATCGTAATTGATCTGCGAGGTCTCCTTCTTTTTCTTTGTTTTCTCAGGTACAACATCATCCTAATCCATTAACCCCTTTCATTTTTCATTACAAAAAAACCCTAATTGACTTGGTAAGTTCATGAACCAGATGTAGCACATTCCAGACTGGGGATTTAACCAAACCCGATAGAGCCATTGACGGAATCTTTGGATCCGGTCAACAAGGACTCTCTGTAATCGCGCAACTTTCTTCACAAGGGATCGCTCCAGGTCTTCAATCTATCAATCTACAATGTCCACTGTCAAGTAACATCGAATCAAGGTCTAGGGTTTCAAATGCTTCAAGTTCTTCCCAAATAATTTCCCTTCTCAAGACGATTTTCCTCGATCGTATCTTTATGGCGATGATTCTCTCTCGATCGGATCGAAGACTGCTCACTCTCTCCTTAGATCTCCATGTGAGTCTGATCCCCCCTCTCTGTAACAACCTCTCTTCCTTCCAAAAATCGAAGACCATTCTCTCTCGATCGTCTCTTTATGGCGAAATTTAGACACAATAATCTCAACTTAAAATTCGTAACTGAACTCCTCTTCACCTCTACCCTACTCCATCTACAACGACTCCTTAAATTTACAAACCCTAGTCCAGTTGCGCTTCTAGTCAAATCAGGTACCTATCTATCTGCTTTCTGAATTCTCCTGGATTGGAAATTTCTTGATACTTCGCTAGCTTTTAAACAAACAAAAATCAGTTTTTCACTCAATAATCCGTTGGATTTTTCATTGGTGTTCCCCTTACTGGTTTCAATAACCTCTCTAATCTGTGAGGTTTGTGTTTACTTTCTTGCCCTCCCTCTCTCTAAGAAGAAAACGCAGCCTCTTCGCCTTCAATCACCCAACGACATAGGTGAAACTCAATCTTCTCATACCAAAAGAAATATTGTACGAAAGAAAACCTATCCATTAATGGAAGAAGTGCAGGGGGTTTGCTTATTGGTGCATTTGTGAACATGAGACCTGATTTATTTAAGGCTACTATAGCTGGAGTACAATTTGTAGATATTGTGACTACAATGCTTGGTCCAACTATTCCTCTTACAACAACAGAATGGGAGGTGATTTATATATAATATTTTTTTGTTTTGGAAACTCAAAGCAGGATGCTATGATAATATTTGTATGTTTCTTTCTAAATGTGAATGACTTGCTCTATTGCAGGAATGGGGTGATCCTCGGAAAGAAGAGTTCTACTTTTACATGAAATCATATTCACCAGTTGACAATGTGAGTGACAATGTATCTTATTTCAGTTTAATTGACATAAATCCATCTGACAGATCATGAAATGAAAATGTTGAAGTTAATTACTGATGGGTGTCTATTTTGAATAGGTAAAAGCTTAGAATTATCCAGCCATAGTTGTTACTGCTGGAATAATGGTAGGTTGTCAAGAGTGATATTCAGGATGTGATTGATAAAGATGGTGAGGGGTTCACTATGGTCACAAAAAAAGCTGGAAATGCAGGGACTGCTACTGTGAAGGGGTACGGTACAGGTGATATTCATCCCAATGTTTCTGGAAGCAAAGGTAGTAATTGGAATGGAGGGAATAACAAAAGAGGATGCTATAATAGTGTTAATAAGGGTAATAAAGGTTGGAATAAAAGAAGTCATAGTGGGAATTGGAATAGGGGGAGTGTTAGCCATTGGAATCATCAAAAGAAACAGGAGTTTGTTGCTGCAAATAATAAATATTTCATTGTAGATAAGCAGGGGCATAATGGGAAAGAGAGTGTGGATTCTAGGAAAAAAGAGGAAAAAGTGGAGAAGGAAAAGGATTTTAAGGGTAGCCAAATTATAAATCTTTCATTGTAGATAAGCAGGGGCAGTCTTCTCCTGATTCTATGGAAAAGGTTGTCACATAATCAACTTTGTGATTGTATATTGATGATTATATATTGGTGGCTTTGAGAATCTAACAATAACTTTAACTTTTTTTCTTGCAGATATCAGCAGAATCCTGTCTTGCTTCTGATTTGTTGGTCAATAATTCTGACAGTGGTCAAACTGAGGCTATATAAGCTAAGTGTGATACTAGGGTGAATTCCAATCTTGGGAACCATGATTGTTTAAATCCTATGAATGACATCCTTGATACCATGTAAGTTTGAAAATTTAATCATTGCAACTTACTAAGTATCAAAATAAGAAGGTTGGATGTTTTACTTTGTGATGTTTTATTTATTTATTGTTTTAGATGATTTGATTTCAAAGGTGATCAAGGTTCTTCTAGAAGAGATTGAGACACTAAGAAAATGAAACCGGGATGCTGTGTTGGTGAGCCAATATCTTTCTGAGCTTAGAGAAGTCAAGAAACAGGGGAGAAAAGAGAGAAGGCACAAGGAAGCCCAGGATGTGCTTGCAGCTGCAACTACTGCTGCTGCAGCTTCTTCCAGGCTTTCATCTTTCAGGAAAGATACACTTGAAGAATCCGCTCACCATGAGTTAGTTGACTCTCATTTTGTTAGATAACATTTTTAGGGGTAATTTTGTCATTAAAAACCGTTCTTATAATGTGATTTCTCTAAAAACTATCATTTCAGGGTGTTAAAGTTCGTGCACACAGTGAATCTGGTAGAGCTGTTAGATTTATCAATGAAGGACTTGGTAATGAACCAACATTGTTTATACTTTATATACTCTTGAACCTTGTAATTTACTTTTTACCCTCAGTAGCAACATAGTTGTTGTTTCTTTAAACTTGATTTTGAATGTGTGTTTTTGTCATCAGTGATCCTCACTGGTTCTCCAGATTGTTCTATTCTTGCAATTGATATTGAAACAGGATCTCCAGTTAGTTATGGATGGATGTTCATACAATTAGGTATTATTTTCAATATTCATACAGTTAGTTATGGATAGATGTTCCAGGTGGGGGCAGATGTGCCTGTGCAAATCTTTAAGATGTCTCCCTGTTGATCGTATCTTTGTGAGGATGGGTGCAAAAGAACATATTATGGCAGGCCATGTGACTTTTATGATGCAAAGAGAGAGCTTCTGTGAATAGGTGAGGGCAGATATTACTTCATAAATTATTGTTTTCTCTCTCTCTCTCTCTCTATATATATATATATATATATATATATATATATATATATATATATATATATATAATATTAATTAACAAGTTTGACATGTCAACACGTATAGAATGCAAATGATCCCACAAATACATTGTAGGTGAGGGTATAAAATGTTTAATTACCTTTTTACCCTTGAGGCTCGGGTTTAAATATTTACATAATGTTTTTACAACTGTGAGAGGGTATGGTTTATCCTACCCGTCATCTTCAGCGGTCTGCGTCCGGTTTTTACTGAATACACCTAGCATGCTGAATCTGAACCAAGAATCATTCTTTTTACTTCACAGACATCTAAACATTTCTATTTGTTATCAGAATTGTTACTTTGCTCTAAGAAATAATTGTCATAAACGGATTAATCTACCATACACAGGGGACAAATACCTGCTTCATAAACAAAGCACAAAATGGATCACAGTTATGACAATAGCGCCTCCAAGGCTGGAAAAGGGTGCTGGGGTGTTAGATAAGCCAGTAATAGAGAAAACAACTCTTGGAAGAGAGTCTGAGTTTGACTTGAGGTATTGTATCACTTTTAATGATGTTTGAAATGCATATAGTAAAAGATTAGGTCGATTTACCTTTTTTTTGTTTTTTTAGGAAATCAAGGAAAGTGGCACCACCATATAGAGTGATGCTACACAATGACAACTACAACAAGAGGGAATATGTTGTGCAAGTGTTGATGAAGGTTATACCTGGAATGACAGTTGACAATGCAGTTAATATCATGCTCTTGACCTGGACACCACTCTAAATTGTAACTTACTCTAAATTTTATATGTAAATTTTATTTTATCTGTTGAAGGGAAATTTACTGAATATTGATTGGTTGATGCAGTTAACTAGAATTGGTCGAGATGCAGTTTTATATGTTGAGTCGCTCATTGAGTCAATCATGGGAGGATTGGAAGGGCTAATCAACATTCTTGATTTTGAAGGAAGTTTTGGCTCTTTGGAGACACATGTTCTTACTATTTTATCAATTTCCTTAAAAAGTTACCAAATTCATGTATTAAATTTGATAAAGCTAACTTAATTGCTTTTTTTAAATCCTAGCTTCTACCAGAAGTCAGTTGAAACTACAAATGGCTTTTGATGGGCAGGAAAGATATATGAAGGTATGATCTATATTGTAATTCAGATTCTATAACTTTTATTATGTAATCTCTTAAGTCTTAATACCCATTATTCCTTATGCATGTAGAGATCTTGGGAGCCAAGTGATAAAGCTAATCTTCACTTTGTCTACAAAGATGTTGAAGGAGTATCAACTCAATGGGATGATATTCAAAGAAAACTCAGGAACTTACCTCCCAAACCCTTTGCCTTCAAACCCGATCCCTTCACTCCTGCAGAAGACGAAGATTCCAAACCTAAAACCAAATCTCGGATCGATAACAAGACATAAGAACTCAAAGATTTAGAAGATGATCTTGATGATAGTTGTTTCCTCAAAGAATATAAGTACCTTCAACTCCCTTAATCCTAATATCATTTTATGAGGGTATTAAATTTCATGTGATATTTTCATGGTTTCATTTTCTTTTATGTTCTTGAAGCAGAAAGAGGTTAGCAGAGATGAAGCAAACAGTGGAAGTTTGAACTCGGAAAGTTCGTGTAGCATCTATGGTGGCCCGGGCAGCATCTATTTCAATATTGATTGTGTGAAAGTCATCTTCTAAAGCAAGGTTGGTGTAAGAGCTAATGATGAGAACATTGTTCCAAGACCTTCAGTGAGTTATGATGATGTCCCTTAATAGCAATGTAGTATTAGGTTATATAGTTACCGATGATTATTTGTATTTGACATTTTATGCAATAAATTATCTTACTTATTTATTGTATTTTATTTTGTGTCTTGTATGACATTAATTTTTATGCAATGGATTGTATTTTTTGTATATGGTGTTTTATTTCTATTATGAGAAATTAAATGCAAATTTAATTTAAAAATTAATAAATATATAAATTTATTTTTCTAAACATTTAAATTTACGATACGCAAAAATGTGTGTCATCTTCATTTATGACATGGCCTTTCTAGACATGGGCTTTCTTGATACGCATTGCGTGTCATTAACACGTGCGTCGTAAGGTTACGACACGCGAACGCGTGTCGTCTTCCTTTATGATAGGGCCTTCCTTGATACGCATTGCGTGTCATAAACGCGCGTCGTAATTACGCGTCGTAAATGAGCGTCGTAAAAGCGCTTTGTCTCTCTTTATGACAGGGCCTTCCTTGACGCGCATTTGCGCGTCGTCTGAGCCTTTTACGACGCGCAATGAGCGTCGTAAAAGGCTGTTTTTCTAGTAATGTGATTACGATGGCATGTGCGGATTATGAAAGATCTAGTGAGTCATCATGTAAAAATCAAGAACACAAGGAGTAAATAAATCTTTGTAAGCTCTTATTAGATCTAGAAAGAATATACAAATGGGTTTGTACAAATTTTCTCTCTCTAGTCTAACACTCCAAATGGTTCCACTTTCTTCCTCATCAGACTCACCCTTCGCAACTAGTGACATTCCTTTTGTCTTTGCACGCAACTCTTCAATCTTTTCCAAATAGTAAGCTTCATCTTTCACTTTGTTCTTTTTCTCCTCTTTCTTTATCATCTTTTTGCATCTTGAAGACTTGACTCCATGAACAAACCCACTTTTCACAACATCAACTTTGTGAATTTGAATCAAATCTTTTGGAGTTTGATACTTGTGATTTTCTTGGATCACCGGCTTCCGATAAGGAATCATTCCTTCAAATGAATCACAAGAACACAAAATATCATCAGTTTGAACTCCAATTGAGCATAAAAATTTTTCATCATGAGAATCAACTTGAACTCCTTTTTCTTGAACATCAAGAACATCACATTGAACTCCATTGTCAATAACTTCAACAACCTTAAGAGCACGAAGATCATTTGGGTTTTCAACAAGAGAAACATATTTCTTATCGAACAAATATTTTTCTTCTCCAATCTTATCACTACTACTTGATATTATGGAACATGTAATATCAGCCAACCATTTGATCTCACAAAGTGGTTGAAATATCAAGCTTCCATGATCATCCTTCAATCCTCCATAAGAAACCATAGTTCCCCAATATATCTTCTTGTTTAACACAAACCCATAATAATATTGCCTTGCGAAGCCGGACACCCACAAATGTCACACACGAAACCTCTCTCAATCGTTTTCACTCTATCTCTGTTTATCGAGAATCTTTCCCAAATCTCTCTAAGTATGTGAAATCTATCCCAAAACTCTCTTTGTATGAGAAATCTCTCCAAGAATGTGGAATCTCTCCCAAATCTCTCTTTGTATGAGAAATCTCTCCAAGAATGTGAAATCTCTCCAAAATCTCTCCCGAACCTCTCTCAAAAGTTCCCGTAACTTTTTGAAGTCATTCGGGTCATTCCGACCCTTAACCGGGTCGAAAACCGCTTAAAAAGGGGGCAAAAACAGACAAAAAGGGCTTAAGGACCCGAAACCCCTCTTAAGGACCCGAAACCCCTCTTAGGGCCGAAAGTCCTCTTAGGGACCGAACCCTCCTGAACCGAACCCGATGGCTGCTGAACCGAACCCGAAGGGTCCTCTCAGGACCGAACCTCGCACATGCCCGAGCCCGAAGTCACTGTTCACTTTGGTCTATTTCGCTTCTGCTGACTTCGGACCGAGCCTCCTCTTCGCTCCTTGCTGTCTCGCCTCGCTTCGGACCCAGCACCAGAAGGCACCGAGCCTTCGGCCCCCTTACGAGAAGCCTCGCTGGAAGACCATTTCCTTCCGGTTTTCGACTACGACTTCATTTTAGCTTCGTTTTTAGTTGTTTTAACGCGGGATTTTCACCTAAAACTTTATTTTAACATATAAGACCCCATAATTATTAATTAATCATGTTTTTAAGGATAAAACCTTATCCAAGAAGAGTGAGTGAAGTACAAGAGGTGGAGTGTTGACTTCCCTTTATTCTATGACACAAGCAACCACTCCCATACCCACTCCATGTCACTATTCACCATCAACCCATACCTAGTTATTTCATGGTACTATTCCCACCATTTTTCAGCCACACACTTGGTCAAGGGTAAGAAAACCCCCCTCTCTCCTCACACTTCACTCATTTTCTCATTCTTTCACCAAGAAGACCAAACTCTTTTCCTCTCAAACTTCCTCCCTCAAAATCGAGATTCAAGACTGATTATCAAGCCTTCTCACACTCTTGGTAAGTATAATTCATCCTCTCTATGATTATTACACTTCCCTCTTTCTCAAATCAATGATTCCTTACACAAACATCATCACATTCTTGTTAGATCTTCGAATCTTCAAGTAATTCTTCAAGTGTTCTTGAGTTGAAAACTTCTCTTCTTCAACACTCATCTACTAAAATCACTCAAGGTGAGTTCATAACCCTACATTTTCATGTTTTCTCAAGTTTTTAGGGGGGGGGGGGTAATACAAGTCAAAACACCAAGAACATAACTAAAAATCTTCTAACAGCTTTCATCAGAAATGTTAGACTCCATTTGCGGACTGTTTTAGACAACTTAAACATTTTTGTTTACAAAACTGTTTCAGGTGTAATTAGTTCCAGTTCTTAGCTTTAAAATTACTACTTGCACATATCCATACTATTTTTGCTACAATTTATGGTGATTTTTACAAAACTGCCTATCATTTCAAACACCAATCCGGACCAGTCTGTGATTATGGACTTTTTCACCCACGTTGAAGGTCATTAAAAATCATGTTAAAAATTATGGGTAAACTAGACACATTTTGGGAACTCTCAGAATTTATGGATTTAGTTTTCGACTTCGTATGATTTTTCTATGACATTTATAAAACAGCACAGAAAGGCTAAATTTAGTTAACAGCATATAAATTTCATAACACTTTGTATTATGTTGAGCAAAGTGTATAACAATAAGTTCTAAATATTTAATGTGTTTCCTTGTTACTTTATCATCATAAACTGAAACTTAGTCATTCATGATAAGATTATTCATTCATTTAGAACACGTATATTAAACTATAATGAGCATAGTTTATGGATTCATAACATTAAGGCATTTTCATAAAAGAATTCTTATACATTACAAACGTTTTGGATAAACTATAATTGGTATAGTTTATGTATCATTTACTTCTCAAACTTATTTACTAAAGGTTTTCAGTTTAGTTCATGTAAATCTGTTAATGAATAAATTCGTGAGTCATTCCCTTCGGGTTACTTCCAAAGTAACCAATTCAAAAAGTCCTGTAAATTGTAACCAGAGTCTCTTGTAAGGAGAACGTGATAGTTGTGTATAGATCTATATTGGGTTTGACAAACCCACACCTGAGCTGCATGCAACAGCTAGACCGGCAGGTCTGTGGTGACAAGTGTCATTTCAGTTTCGCGACGCCTGAAGAACGTCGCTATTACAAGGCTGTCTAAGTCAAGTACGGTTATGATTAGCTCACATGTGGTATTAACAAATCATAAGATTTACGGGTTCTAACTTTAATTTAGTGAGTTATGTCGATTTAGCTCACTAAAGTTAATTTAAGTATGGAAAAATACTTGTACGTCTTCATATCAAAAAGGGTTTTATGTCGATTTAAAATCACTCTCTATATCAATAATGACATATATTGCTGTATATTTTCAGTCTTGGTATTTAAGACTACACACCATTCATTACGGGAGTTTTCTCAAATCAGAAAGGGTTTTTACGCCAATTTGAAACCACTTTTATATCTTTATGTATGACAAATACTTGTTCATTTTCGGTCCTGGTATTTAGGACCACATAACTTTTGTAAGGAAAATATTGGATTTTTCTTGGTAACATACATCTCTTTACAAAGATCGATTTTCAAACTCTTACCGTCAAAAGCTTATGAACTCACCAACCTTTGTGTTGACACTTTTCAAAACTACTTGTATTCTCAGGAATTCAGTGAAACAGGAAATCAACCACGTTTTGAGGATGGGATGATAAATCATCAAACAGTTAATTTTGTATCATAATGTAATTGATTCGAATCATGTAAACATATACTTTGGTGTAACTTTTTCAATTATATTTTTGATGGTTGTATTTACTTTGAGCACTATTATACTCGTTGTTGTGATACTCTACATGAAGTCCTCCATCCCCAGACATTTCCGCCATCCTTTGAGCACTATCCGAAGAAAACCAACGCCGGCCCCAGTCAAGGATATGAGGTAGACAGAAGTAGCCAGTACATTGAACCCGAGAAGTGTCTTTTCCTCGTTATTGTCGCGCTAATACACCCATAAAATAATACAATTTAGTGAGTTAGTGATTACACTACTCACACTATGTGTTAGGTAAATCGCCTTTTCCCGTCGCAAGTAATACGATTAGATCGGATCACAAAACCTTGATTGAGAATGTTTAGCCATAAGACTTCATGAGCCTTTTCTTCTGTGTTTTCGTTCCGAACTTCCCTCAAATCTTTCCAAAGCCGGAGAGTGAACCTTTCCAGCATAAAGATAACTTAGTAGGAACGATGCCCATCTTATGGCTTTCCGACACCCTTACCCCTACCTTGAATACCCGAACTACATCATAGGGATGTAGGTCGATGCTCAGACAACTAACATCTGAGGCGTGGGAAAAATTTATGCCTGATATAGTAAGGATAGATACGTCTAAGGGTTAAGCATCGTCTCTCATCAGCTTGTGTTCCTTTCCGTGTAGGAAAACCATGCCTCCGAAGAAGCATAACCAATCCACTGGCAAGAAACCTACTCTCCTATTCGATGATGCTACATTCCAAGCTGCAGTCTCGGCAACCGTAGCAGCTGTCATGGCTTATCTGAATGCTAACAACGCTAATGTTAGCAAGAACCCTATCAGGATTCCCAATCCAAATAACGGACAACAGCAACCAACCACTGTGTACCCCGCCACCCAAGAACCTTAACCAAATCCACTGAAGAGAAAGTTCAAGAACGAGGATGGAAGTACCTCGGCTCAAGGACCTTCCAAAGGTCAACGAGCTGAGGCAGTCAATACCCCTGCCAGCCCTTCCATCCCGACTTCAAGAAGACCATACCTAGGAATCCTTCCCCACAATAGCAAGTGTAGCTACCATTTTCATGGTGTATTCCGGTAACTTTGTTGTACTAGGTGCAACATGAAGGGGCATACCGCTCGCGTCTGCAGAACCCCGATTGAGTTCATCACATCAACCACTAATGTGGCGACCAATCCAGTTTGCCGTCTATGTGGTGAGATTGGACACTTGAAGAAGGACTGTCCAACTGAAGGAAACGACAAAGGCGCAAGAGGAGTCTAACTCTAAATGCCTAGGGAGAAGCATCAAGGAACCCGGTAGATTTTTGGTACGTCTCTCAATCCTTGATAACTAACCAAAAACATTAAAAGGCTAATTCTACATGTAATTACTTCCCCGTTAAGGCGAAAGTCGCAGCATTGTTATAAAATTTAAAATTTCATCAGGTAGAGTTATAATGGCTCGATATATACATTAAAGCCATGTATAATTAAGATGGATAGACCTAGGGTGAGTGATGTTGCCTTATTTCCTGTTCCTCGTTTGGTTGTGGATTTAAGGCGGAGTCGCTCAGTCAACAGTCCTCCCCACATTAATTATACATGACTAGTATATGTTAGGCGATTATAGAAAGGCCTCGTGAGAATCCATACAGGAAAAGTACATTATTCAGAAACACTCAGGACCCTCTATAGTTCCGCGTCGACTCTATCAGTCCAAGTATCCGCGATAGTGATACACGGGACGAAACCCGAGACGCTTAGAGCTTGTGTGCCCATTCAGCACATGGCCCTATCGACCCTCATTCTATGTCATGTCGATGTATGCCAACTTCGACACCTCTATCAATCATGGTTCGACTTAGTGCCACCATGTGTAAATTCCTAGTGATGTGTAAAAAGAACTTTCACCATAGCCATTCCGGCAAATAAAAGTTCTTCCGAACTTAATAATAAAACCTAATGTGATCCGTCAGTCGTCGCTCTTATCTAAAAACTTTCCAAAATACCCTGAGTAGGGTATCACGCGCTGTTAAGCAACCCCCTTCTTAGACAGATAGAAACCGAAGCGAAAGACACTGCATGTATTCCAAAAGACGATAACCACCCGAAACATACTCCGTAGATCCCCCAGAAAGACCCTTCGCACCTCACAATCAGGTTCGTGAATCAAGAGGATAGAACTCATGGGACTGAATACTATAAATGAGTATATGCGTCAGGGTGGTATATAATTGAGATAAAAAAGATTTAAGATGCGTGCTTCCTCCCTACTCCCTGTTCCTCATTGGGTTGTGGGTTTGGGGTGGAGTCGCACAACTGAACATCCTGTCGACCACAATTATATACGGCTTGCATACACCAAGTATAAGTGGTTAAGCCAAGTATGAGTCCTACCACGGAACTCATAGTAAAAACCTTCATCCTATTCCATAGAATAGGAACTAGAGTCAAGAGAACCACTGCGGGTTGAGCTACTATAATGACCACAAATCCAAAATTTGTTGTCATCCCGATTAAGCCAACATAGTAGCTAACACCCTCAGTTGGTAAAGTAATCTAAGTCGTAAGAGTCAAGGACATTGCCTACGACCATCCATTCACTCTTAATCCCACGAATTAAGCATCTGAGCGAATATCCCGAAACCCTGGAAGCTGCAATAAGTTAAACTCTTAGAAGGGTGGATGAGAAGATTAGAAGTTCCGAGTAACAAAACCCTATATTTCTAGACTTAACCTAAATCAAGAAAACTCAGTACCACCAAAAGAGTAGTTGCAGAAGATGCTTGCACTACTCAGGCATTTCGTCCTCCCCGTTACCGACGAGTAGTGCCTAGGACACTCCGCCCCCTCTCGTGGAAGAAGTCACCGTCGCCCTGTAGACAATAGACTGCATTCTCCGAAGTGAATACTAGAATGCTAGGAACCACAGGATAACCTCCGCAACCAATAATACTTGAATAAAGTACGAAAGTTGGTTTCGTAAAGCATTATAACCCAGATCCCGAAGAGATTATAGACTTGACATCAGTTCCGGTGTTAGTCAATGGGTTATACAAGAGCACGCGCTTTCTGCAACTGAAATAAACCGACACCTTAGAGATTAGGGCATGTTTTAGAGATTCATTGGACTACTAGGTGTTCCAAGAATACTATCTCATACATAAATAGTAGAACCACCTCCCGAGATAGTCCACCACTTCAGAAATATTATCTAAGGATTGAGTTAGCCCTGAGCAAAGCTTGATGTTTATGAAACAGCAAAGCAATTAAGAGCATGATTCTTTCCCGTTAGGAATCATATTGTGAAAGCGTCAACTAGATGATGATGAAAAGTTTAAAAACATTCTAAACAGCTGTCTGGTAAAACCCTATCTCCCCGACCCTGATAAATTCGTTAAAAACATCTCAAGAACTAGAAGTGTAGGTTCATTTCGCACTAGGTTGAGATAGAACCCTGCTGCAAACAGATACCCATAGACATCCAATTCATCTGATGATCCAGAAAACCTCCAAAAGCCAATCGACAGGAAACACAAATACAAGGACAACCCGAGCTTTCTAAGAATCAACCTGAAGGACTACCCTCCCAGTACGAGAGAACGTTTGGAACCTCAGAATGGCGATCACGCAAGTGATGATCTCGCCATAGAAGTACACTATGTTCTAAGTACTGAAAAGCTCTTCCTTTCCGAGAGCTTAGGATCATCCGAGATTCTTTACAAAATTGGCCCAACCCTTGTCAGACCACAACTACCTTCGAAAATTCCATCAGTTTCACCCCAAAACCAACCCACTTCTTGGACTTGAGGAGTGTTTGCCCGACGTCACTCTTTGTATCCCACTCATCTTGATAGAAACCATTGGGAACTCTAACTCCGTAGACGAACCTGTAGGAATCGCTAACTGCATGAAATGGAATCCACATCCTGTAATTGAAGGTTTGTTAGAATGACAAGCAAAGGCCAGAGTTCACTTGGGAGCACGAGGACCAACCGAATAGGAAGTACCTTCATACCTCTACCCAATTGTTCATGCCTACTTCTTTGTCTAAACCCTAATTTCAGGACGAAATTCCCTCTAACGGGGGGATGATGTGACAACCCGAAATTTATTCCATCATTTTAACCTCTTTTTCCGTTAATAAAACTCGCTTTATTTAAATTGTCCGTTAACCTTTTCGTTTAGGTTAATTAAATTGGGACTTTTATAATGACTTCGTAAGGGTTGAATCAAATTAGAATCACCCTCAATATTCCCTTGAAATTTTTTTAGTTTCAACCAAGTCAAATTGTGACCATTTAATCGGGTGCGACCAAAAGCCCCGTTTAACGTCAGTATCGGGTAGATTTCCTCCGAGCCACAGACTCAAACCCTATATAAGGGTGAGTGGACTCCATTTGATATTTTTCACTCTCTCTCTACACTCTCTCTCTACAAGTTGCTTTCGATCCAAAAACCGCCCATTTCGATTCCCAAACTAGTAAGTAATCTACCCTAACTTGTTGTACTTTGATTACTATACTGCATATGTTGTGATACTTGACATGATGTCATCCACCCCAGAACGTTTCCGCCGTTCCGGTTTTGGGGTGTGACACTTGAAAAGTTCCAGGTCACTCAATCCCTATTGGCAAGCCGAAAGAGTCGGGTGTCGAAGTCTCGAGGTAGTTGGCTGTTGACTTGGTTCTTTAGTCACTCCCTGATGACAGATCATGACATGACCCTTAGTGATCTTACCTATTTGCTTGATAATGCTAAATCAACAATGATTTGGGGCATTAATAAATCAAATTAGATTGGAAGATCTACTTCCTAAACCTATTTGGACATTGACAGTGGTAACATTGAAAATCCAGAAAAACTTTCTCTTCCCAATTGAAAGGGATCGGACATGGTCAAGTCGTCTGACCTAATGGTAAAGAGAAAGGCTAAGCCTGTGATAGTCTCGTGTACCATTTCCAAAGAGTCCATATGTTTCCTTTTGCCAATAGGAGGGGTATTGGTTGCAAAGCTACCAAATTTACCTGAAACCTCATAAGGATGGTAAAGTCAAAAGTTTGACTACTTTAAGTAAATTCCGTTATCTAACTCTATTAAGTCTCTTTTGGAGATTCTTAATACATGATGTAATGTAATTACATTTTGATGTTTGTGAAGAATCAAAGGAAGCTTAAAGAAAAGGTGTGCTGATTCTGATCGCATGGTTTGATGACCAGAATTTTGAGCCACTGCATAAGAGTTATGAGATATTGCTTAGGAATAGATAACAACAAAGCTTTCCTATGAATTTGCATTGTAAGGATAAGTTTTTCCGCAAGTTTTAAAAGAAAAGAAAAGTTTTGATTTTATTTATTTTAAGTATCCTTACAGAGGAATTTGTGAAAAATTGTTGTTTATATGTTTCCATTGATAAGAAATATTGGAAGATGGATTTGATTCTTTCATTTGTGGTAGAGTAATAATTTACCAAATAAGGAAAAAATTCTCATCACCCAAGTTCCAGTTGGATAGAAACTTGGAATCATGCTACTTGTATTGTATGATGAATGAGAATTTTCAGCTTTTGTAAATTAAGACTAATTCCTTGTTAACATGTACATGTGAGTCAAGTGAAGGACAAGGGGACCAGGTACACATGGTTGTGTGCTGGTCAAGTCCACCACAAGGAATGATAAGATTATTCGTCATGATTACTAAGGCTTACTAAATATGGTTATGTTTACAAGTTTAAGTGTAATTCTGAAACATTGGAAAAGTTTCAATGTATGGCAGGACGGATAAGAAGAATCAAATAAGGCAGAAAGATAAAAGTTTCTCCAATCTGAAGAGATGGGGGAGTACTTGAGTATCTTGTTTTATAATTATCTTAGTGATTATGGAATCATATGACAATTGATCCTCTAATAAATCCTTAGTACATTTGTTTGGCTAAGGAGAGGAATCGTGAAGTGTGGAAATGGTCAAATCAAAAGATAAATTATACTTCGTTCCAAAATAAGTCTTAGAGTCATACTCTAAGATTGTAACTTGAGTGACATAATTTTAAGAAAGTTTTATAGCACTTAGTAAATGTAGAGTAACATGTTTCTTACTCTTGTACATTTGAGATTGGTAAGTTGTGATGTTTTGGATAAGACAAAACCAACTAAGACCAATTGGAAGAAGTGTTTATCTTGATAAGAATCCACACTAACTCTTGAATATTTGTTTTGTTAGGGAATGGTTCTTGACAAGAGAATATTATATGTCAAGAGGTCAGTGGGAGCCTTAAAAGATCTTGAGATAGTTTCAAGGACTGATCAAGAGTATTGTTAATCACTAGCCCACGACTTGAGGTTTATAACCTATCATGTTGACTTGTTCTTATTATGTCCCCATTTGAGTTAAAGTTGGCTTTGCATATGAGTTATGAGAGTTCTCAATTGGTTGCATAAAAACATGGAAGCAATGGTAGACCCTTGTGCTGCTAGGTGGCAAGAAGTTAAGACTGCACAAGTTCAATCCATATGAGTTTGGATTTGTCACTAAACCTTGCGTTGTGCTTATGGTTTTGACAAATTCACATGGATAGGAACACATACACCATAAAATCTAAGTGTCATAAGGTTTCACTCCGATTCATTAAAATGATGGTGAGGAAACACTTTCACTAAGTAGATTTTAAGTAGATAGCAATTGTGACATTTGCATTCTCAAAGTCGTTAGTGGATCGTGTGTGGTTAACCGACACACTAACATAGACTTGTGAGAAATGGCAAAGGTCTAAACAATTGAGACTATGATTACGGCATCCCTTTTCATAGTTCTGATATTGTTTAGACACACATGTGTGCTATCTAAGGAAAGGTGTATGATTTTCTTAAAGTTTTATCAAAGCATATCGTCTCAGAAAACTAAACTTTGGTAAGAAAGTCAATAAATTATTGATTTCTAGAAGTCCAGCTGATTTATGGGAACATGTCAAAGCTAGTGGGAGCATAAAATGTTATGCTAGTTAAATTATTATGTTACATGTTCCAAGTTAGCAATGTTAATTATAGAAAACAAAAGTTTCAATTCGCTTTGAAAAGTTGTTTTGCTATAATTAAGGGAGATGATTTTGTACTTCATTCTAATTCTACAACCTTAGATTGAGATTTTAATCAACTTTAGTCAAGGATATATATGAATGTTATGTTGGAATGGTTCAACATAAGGAAATTCTATATATGTTGCATTCTCAAAATTCGATTATGATTATGACATACCTCTTCATAGTTCGAATTATGGGAACATGACAAATAAATTTTTATAGCATGAATTGTGTCCCATATGCTTCGGATATAGGTTCGATTATATGTTCTATAATCCATTCTAAATTTTCCAAATGCCTAAGGCATTAAAATCGAAAAGGAATAGAACTGGAAATGACTAAAATGATTAAGCAAATTGTTGAGGACAATATGAGGTTTACCAAAGATTGGTCGCTCGTGGACAATTGGAAGTATAGTGTTAAACTTTGGAAAGGGCCATATTAACATATTCTAAAAAAGAGGCAAATCTTGCTTGGAAGTGATAGTCACAATGGTAATATGGAATTGTTTCCATAGGTGGAAGTTATTCTCTGAATCTGTGTAAGATTAGAAAAATTTATGCAAAGAAGGATGTTCAAAGTAATGTACTTTGAATATGAGACTTCGCTTCCATGGAATTGATCTCCATTGGAATACTTTGTAATGTTTGTTCCCAAGTCTTTGTGACTTTTCTGCATAGTCATTACAAGAGAATCATTGCATATATGTTTAGAATCTAACAAATTACCGTAAATGGCATGAGTTTGGTATTCTTACGTCTCCATTGGAATACTTTGTAATGTTTGTTGCCAAGTCTTTGTGACTTTTCTGCATAGTCATTACAAGAGAATCACTGCATATAAGTTTAGAATCTAACGGATTACAGTAAATGGCAAGAGTTTGGTATTCTTACATTTACAAAAGGGATTGGGATTGTGAAATAAGCATCATTGGAGTCGTGTTCAATTGATCTATTTCACAAAGAAAGGACCATAGGTAAACAAAGTATGCATGCTTGGGGCATGGCATGACTATTGTTTCAATTCAAGTATTAAGTTGATTAATCGAAACATGAATAATAAGTAATGAATATGGTGCTTAGATAAAAGGGTTTTTTATTTACACTCAAAGTGTTGAGGCCATACAAGATTAGTATTATTTTTGTGTTTCACTTTGCATGTTTTGACTTCCAGAATAATTAGATCATTCTTCCCAAATGATTAAGTTATTCAAACCATCCACAGTCAGTCATATGTTGGAAGTATATATGAATCAAGATTGTCATGAATTCGGCTTATATGATTTGTCTAATGTGTATTAGACATAGCAAGAGTTGCTACAACATTCATGAGTGCTCATAAGTTCTAAGTATTGGATTCAACGCATGCTCATTTGAATCACTTCATGGATTTTATCACAAGTGAATCGTTAGACGATAATATCTTATATTCTTCAATCCTAGAGATATGAGTTGTTACTATTAGTTGGTTATGCATTGATTGCATGAAAACGCATTTGGTAACTCGATGTTATAAAACGTGCCTTTGTGTATGATTCAACAAGTAGTAGAACAAGCCATATGAGTCGATGTTTTTCCATTACTTTTACCTTCGGGATAAAAGCTATATCTGTGGGCCCCTCGAAGATTTAATTATGACACATGTGAGTGCTTGGCCAAGCCAGTACTGATATTATTCGTTCAATCGGTCAGTCGTTATAAATCAGAAATCGGTAAACAACAAATGGACAGAGAGAATGATTACAATCCATGTCTCAATTCATATGATATCTAGAATGGAGTAATATATGATCACTTATCTAATGGAAGTGTCATTTGATTTGTTTAGAGTTCGACAATGGCTTTAAGAGCTACGATTGCTAGTCAGGTGATGAAGTCGTACTTGCAATAATAGTTTTTGACTTATCTAAGTGGGAGACTGTTGGATTACATGTCTAAGCCCATAACTATTATTGGTAAGTACTTGACCCGAGAGTAGCATGGTCTATTTGGGTTGCATACCATTAGGGCAATTTGTTAGGATTGACTTTTGAGAGAAGATGTTGTATATGATTTATTAATATATTATAAATTATAATATATTAATATGAAATCATATGTTTTAATTAGTATTGATCAAGAATTAATTTGTAATTAATTTAGTGATCAAAAGAGACTAATTAAATGTATAGGGACTAATTATGTTAATTAGTTATCTTTATATGTGTTCGGCTTATGATCCATGTTGGACCAAGTTTATGTATGGATACATAAAGAGTTGGGCCACATGAACCATGGATCATTAAACCCATGGGTATGGATTTGGGTTATATCCAAGACCCTAGAAATCCCACATATAAATACATACTTCATTGCGCAAAATCGCAACTAGTGCATAATATAGAGGGCAAGCCAATTTCTATGAACTCATATCTTCTCTCATGGTTATTCCAAATGTTCATGGTGTTGTGTGAACCATTTGAGGTGTCACATTTAGGACACTAGGCTCTTGAGCTCCATGGAATCAAGCACCAACAAAGAGGTATGTAATTCTACAAGATTTTATATTACTTGTACTTCATAATATGCTAGTTAGGATAAATACCTTGTAAATTGATATTTGCATGTATAATAGAGAAAACATAGATCCAGGGTATTTAGGGTTGCATGTACGCCATATGAGTGTTAGAATGCTCAAAACCCAATAGACATATGGGTCATTGGTCAACATGGTAGTTGCTTATGATGCCCACAGATGACATATGGGTTATTGGTAAACATATGGTAGTTGCTTATGGTGACCATGGATAACATATGGCACATTGGTCAACATGGTAGTTGGTTATCGTGTCCATGGAGGCATGTGGGTCATTGGTCAACGTGGTAGTCGCTTATGGTGTCCATGGATGACATATGGGTCATTAGTCAACATATGGTAGTTGCTTATGGTGACGATGGATGATATATGGGTCATTAGTCAGCATGGTAGTTGCTTATGGTGTCCATGGAAGACATATAGTAGTTTCTTATGTTGTCCATGGATGACATATGGGTCATTGGTCAACATGGTAGTTGCTTATGGTGTCCATGGATGACATATGGGTCATTGGTCACCATGGTAGATGCTTATGTTGTCCATGGGTGACATATGGGTCATTGGTCAACATGGTAGTTGTTTATGGTGACCATGGATGACATATGGGTCATTGGACAACATATGGTAGTTACTTATGGTGACCATGGAAGACATATGGGTCATTGTTGTGATGGTAAAATGTGGTAGTTGCTAGATTAAAAAGGCATATATCATTTGTGCCGGTTGTGTATTTAAATAGAAATTGATTTTTCTTTTAATTATGACTTTTGACAAAACTACCGTTACTAATTAAATATTAGTCATTGTATGTATGAGGACAATTCGGTTATTTTATAATGGAACATCTTGTAGGCGCCATAATGTTTTCCGACGAAACACGTTGTTTCAGTTCTACAGTCTTATTTCATTCACTTGCAAACAACCGCAATTTCAAAATTCCAACAGTCAAAAAACCCTAAATTCATTTTCGCAGAATCGTTATCTTAGTTAAGGTTTATTATTATGGAATCCAATACTTCTTCGGAGATGCAATTAAAAAATCAAAGGAAATCGCTAATAGACACGCCATTGGAAATGATGGAGAAAATAATAGTCGACTTAGGAAAAATTTCAATAGTCGAGGCTTTAACGATGAAGAGTGTGTAAGTTTTGTCTTTGAACATTCTATTTCACAAGTGTATTTGAGTTGTCTTTACATTTTGGAGTGAATATTGTGTTGCATTTGCAGTTGCAGATTCGTCTAGGAAGCAGGGAAAACAGATGAAGTGTATAAACATATGGAGTTAGATAGATTATGATTTCGTGGCTGGTCTGACCAGAAACATGCAGATGTTAACAAATGCATAGAGATGAGAAACCCAAATATTCTGTTCACCAATGGATTGATACGTTGTTATATATATATATATATATATATATATATATATATATATATATATGTATATATATATGTATATATATATGCATAGTATTAATTAATTTGTTTCTTCTTTTGCATTACTTTAACTAGAATTTATGTGTTTAATGTTTTTTTTCAAATGAAGTTATTTTTTCATAGAAGTTGATCATGATGGGAAAACAATGCTTGAAGAAGCATCTGCATTGGGAGATTTGGATTCAACATATGTCCTGGGAATGATGTTGATGGATGAAGGGAAAGATAGGAAGCAGGAAGCTTTGGACATGTTGAATAATGCTTACTATAGAGAAAAAGGTAAGTGGAATCTTAAAGCAACTTGTTCTAAGGATCATCTCAACTTAAATAGGGAGGGGAGGAAACATGTACACTTGCATATCTTCCATAAGACTTGTGCAATGCGTAAGTCTGTGATTAGTGTGTCAGACGCTTTTGTTAATGGATACAAATGGGTGTTTAGGTGAGAAATTTGTTTGTGGGATGCTTGTTTCGTTAGCTTTTCTAGGGATTTTGGTATATTTTATGAGTAGTTTGTTGATATGTACTTTCATATTATGACATTTAATGCTATGCACATCCTTTTGGTTTAATATACGAATATATAGTAATTTACTTGATAAGTAATTACTTGATGTTGTTACATGATTAGTAAATATGTTGTGTTGTTAATAAGGGACTAAAAAAGTAAAAGTTTGGAATGATGTTTGAATAATTTATTTCTGACTTTCAATATTAGTGTTTATATAGTATTGTGATTATAGTTGTATGTAGCAAATGTTTGTTCTTTCTTAGTATTAAATACACATAAATACAATAAAACAAACAAAATATATTACCAATTCAAAAAAATATCATTCAAACCATTTCATACTAATTTTGTTTAACATCAATACATGAATACATACTTGTAATTTGATTAAATGCTAATATGTATTAATTTGTAATTTGGTTTAATATCAATACATAAATATATTTTATTTTGGCTTTGGTAATTTGGTTTAATATCAACTAGTAGAGAACTCATGCTTTGCATGGGGTAAAATTGTAAATGCATAAACGTAGGGACTAAAAGTGGCAACAAAGAAAAACTATTGTGGCTAAAATCAAAGTAAAAAAAGTTACTATAAACATAGGGACTAAAAGTGACAACAGAAGAAAACTATTGTGTCTAAAATCTAAAGTAAAAAAGTTTACTATTAAAATCTTGTTCCACTTTATATATATATATATATATATATATATATATATATATATATATATATATATATATATATATATATATATGTATATATATATATATATATATATATATATATATATATATATATATATATATATATATATAAGAATATATACTAGTAATTTGGTGAAATTTTAATATAAATGTATTACATTATGGATTATGATATATATGTTATTTTTGTCTTTTTCATTTTAACAATCAAAAGTCCACTGTTACGTAGCTATAAAAGGTTATAATATTTGAATAATATGTTTTGACACAAATACCCTGATTATTCACATATTTGGAGTGATTTTTAGGGCAATTTGGTCTTTTTGCACTCTAAATCGTTAAGGCGCCATCATACCTCTGATGGTTATACTGGCATTTCAACTCTTCAACCATTCTGAGCATCTCAACTTTTCTGGACGATAAATCTACATACAAACACTAAAACCCCCAAATCGTCGAAGGATAATCGTTCTTAAAATCGAATTTCTCCGATAATAGAGACTCCTGCACTCCTCACGACAAGATCATCATAAAGTAAATTTTTTTATACCCTGTTACACTGTCTTTCATAGTTACGCTTAATTTTTTAAAGAAAAATTGAAATAAACTAATCCAATGTGTCTTTTGTAAGTAGAATGTCGAATACTAAAAGTCATCGTTCATTAGATGATCTCCCTTTAAAGATTTTGAGTCGGATATTTGCAGTATTAGGGGCAAAACCTGCGAAAGACATCGTCTAATGAATGTATATTTAATGAACTAATTCTCAATAAACATCAACTAATGGATGTATACTTAATGAAATACAACTTTATTTATTTGTTATTTACTATGTATTTAAAATTTTGAAGTTCAAAGAAGATGTATGAAGCGGGGACAGAATAACATGCATTGACATGATTGAAGGAATGGGTCCCAAAAATCTGAAAGGTGATTTATTTATACGCACATCCGCATTGCATAATAACATTGAAGTCTTGTTTAGACAATGAATTGTATGTGTAGTTTCAGTAATTATATGTAATCTATACCATTTATTAATATTTAGTGACTTTGATGTTATATATTGATATTGTTATTCTGTCAAGAGGATGAGTGCTTTTATTATGGAAATTTTGATTTAGGATTGACTTTGTTGAGACAAGCAGCAGATGAATATCATCTTGAGGCAATCACTATTGCTCATTGCCCTATGGTAGACAAAGGTTAGCCGATTAGGGTTTAGGATGGGCTAAGTTTGCATGGATAGTCCATGGAGTTTTTAACCCATGGATACTATGGAAATGAAAGGTCATGGGTATTAGGGTTTACATGGATATAACCCTAATCCTCTATATTATATAAAGAGGTCTTTGTCACATGAAATGACACTAGTGTGTGTGAGAAGAAGGGTTGGCCAATATCTATAAGTGCTTCATATTCTCTCAAGCTTTCCAAGGTGTTTTGGTGATTTGTTATTCCACTTGAGGCATCCACATTATTGGTGCTAGGATCTCAAGACTCCAAGCAATCAACCACAAGAAAAGGTATGTACACCATAGGAGTGTAAGAATGCTCAAATCCCATTATTTCTAACATCAAAACATGTTGTACATGCATATTATTGGTACATGTCTTCAATTGCATGATCAGATGGGTATTTGTAATCTTTTGTTGGCTTAAGCTTATCAGGGAAATTTAGAATCCAATATGTTTTACCGGCTATTACCAAATTTTGATTAATGCAATCACTTGTTGTCTCTTTACATAATTCAATGTCTGTGACATCTCAGAAGACACAAGTTAATCATATTTGACAATTCAATAAATCAACTGAAATGAAATACGTCTTGTCAATGAGATCTATGAAATAAAATGCTTATAAGCAAACATAATGTGTCTGACAATTATAATATGTTTATATACTATATGATGAATATGCTAATATTGTATTTTGGATTGTGTTTTGCTGGTTAAGTCCATAATCAACTAAAATGTGTCTAATAAATTTTGTCTTCTATAAGTATAAAATAAAACTTACTAGGCATTTCCATGCTTTCAGAAATATAAATATCAAATGTAAACCCCTCTTCATGGTCTTGATCCATTATGTCGACATATTCGATTGATGCAATATCATCATCAGATGAAAATTTTCAACACCTCACGACAAGATTTCATCATCGATTGTGGTAGTTTCATCCTCAAACATATCGGTTATATGATCAAAATCGTTGGGGGAATAACTAATCCATAACTGCATTTTTATGGGCTACACAAAACTCTTTAAACTGGAGCACAAGCTTAAATGGAAAATACATTTAATATGATGAAAATGCAAGTAGAAGTTTGATACGTGGAAAATACATGATTGTTGATAGATCGTTTTCTATTTCAATTGTTTATTATTAGTGATATTCTAGAGTATTAAATGTACAATAACCGTAGGAGGTTATCATTGAATCAGTCGTTAAATATAATGTTTATATCTAAAAATGCCCTTATTAATGTAAAATCACTTAATTATTTTATTTAATAAATTATATATTGATTGGCTGGAATTTTTCCTCATGTTCTCACTTTAAAATGTGTTTTCACATAAACTTATGTAACTTCCCAAATTTTACACAAAATTTTAACTTTTATACTTATAAAAACCATTCACAATTGTTTCCACAAAATCCCATTACATAACCACACCGTTTCAAAAGATCGGAGTATCAAAAACTAGATGCGAAAATATTAGAGAATGCATCCCATGTCATCAAGCCGGGCCCTTGGCCTTAGAACCAGAAGTACCTGAAACATCCAACAAAACTGTAAGAGTATGTTTTGTGAGTTTCCCAAAACACGCAAAACATGAAATCACATAATGTGATATACACATAAATATAAGTCTGCCATGGACTCCCTCCATGGTCTTCATTGGAATGCCATGGGCTACCCTCATGGTCTTATAGCCCCGAGCCATGGGCTCCTCCCATGGTTTTGACAAATGCCATGGGCTCCTCCCATGGTCTACACATAAGTCGACATATAGATCCAATAGCAAACAATTACATACTTCATAACAAATAATCTCAAAATAGTTAATGGGCCAGCCTTGGTGCCTTCGACCCATGAGTGTAGTGAGAAGACTAACCTTGAATATTTGACGATAGCTGACTAGGTCCAGGCTCCGAATATCAGCTCCACTCAACCCCTAAACATAAACAATTCCTTAAATACAACTCAAACACTAAAGCCAAAGGTCAAAGTCAATGGCCTATGTTGACCCAACACGCCAAGTTGTCCTTCAACTCGTCTTATTTCTCCATTAACTACAAAGATCCGGAAAAAATCTTATCAACTCACTGAGTTCAATAATGAACTCGCCGAGTTAGCCAAAAATCCAACAGCTTAATGCATTAAGCTATTTCCATCGAGTCTAGGAACTCCAAACGGTAGATCTCATCCAAAATGATGTCTAGAAGGGTAAAGTTTCCAACTTTACCCTTAGGACCATCAAAATGGGTCAAACTCAAACCCTAGACACATTATAGTGAGGCTTGACGCATTAAGCCCTTAAACTCCTAAGATAGTCCCAAAATACAGATCTGGCATCCAAATACTAGACAATCACGTAAAGTTTCCAACTTTACGTTCATGCATGCTAAAAAGAAACCCTAGGGCTCAAGATGGGCTTAATAAATGACTTATAGCATGAATGGGACCAAGAACTTAGCTTGCAACTTTAAGCCAAAAGATGCCATTACATGGTCAGATCTAACATAACACCCCCTGGAACACTCTACTTCTTGGACAGCCCAACTATGAGCCCAAAATCAAGATAAAACCCCAAAACAAAGAGATCTAAACGATACCAAAGCAAGGTATAAACTTGATACCTCCAAGAGACTGCAACAAGTGGGGATATTCTAGATCTAAATCTTCCCTCCTAGCTAAACACCTTCAACTTCAAATGTTCTTCAAATGAGTACAGAAAGATCAACACTCAAGCCCCACTATAAGCTCACACACTCACAAAGGAAGATGATACACACTATTAGGGTTTATAGGCAGAGGAGGTTGGTAAGGAGGCCAACCAAGGAACTTAATTTCTTTAAATAGGGTGCAACACCCAGAAAATTAGGGTTTCATTCTTGACTGCTAACTCACCGGGTTGAGACACCTCAACTCCCCGAGTTGGTTTATTAATTTCCGCAGCCAAAGCCCCCTCGATATATATATATATATATATATATATATATATATATATATATATATATATATATATATATATATATATATATATATATATATATATATATATAACGTTACCATTACATTATCATAAAAAAACTATAATAATGTGTAAACATTTAAGTAATAACATGCATAAAAAAACAATCTAATCTTTATATTCAATTATAATAACTAAATAAAATAGAAAAAATATCATATAAACGTGATGTTAAAAATGTACTTAATCATATTGAAAACATATATACAAAAATTTTAATCACCATAATTTGGATAACCTATCTTTCAGGAAGTCTTCTTTATCCATTTTGCTATTTGTCTTGATTTTTTGGAAAAGAGAAGGTAAACAATTTTTTGTTCTTTGACAAACAGAAAGAAATAGTCTTCGGATGCGCTGCTCGAATTTGTTCATCCTCTTTAATGTTGTACAATGAAGAAAATCGTCACCCGTTTACTTATTTTTCACATATAAGACAATATTAATCGTAAAATAAAAATCAATATATACACCAAGATTAGTCAATTACCGTCATAAATACCATGAAGTATAATTAGTTATAAAACTTTAAAATAACAATTAAAAATCATTAATATAAAGAAATATGAAAAAATATAAGTTTCAAATCAATATATCTCTTAAAAGACGTGTTTATTATAAAATATAAATATAGATATGGATTTTATTTATTTTGAATTCCTCTGCATAAAATTAACCAATCAAATGAAATAATATGTACAAAACACGAATGATATTCTCTTGGGGATTTACATATACAAGGACAAAGATATTAGTAAAAAATCTATTAATAGAACTATTTAGCTTATTTACAATTTGAAATAAAGCTCAACTCCCTATGGCATTGGAGTTGGCTTTAGAGTTTTTTAATAGGGTATCAAGATTTATTAAGAATTAATAAGAAATACAATCAAATTATATTGTAATTATCTTTTGTTTAATATTAAACCAAAGCAATGGTCAGCGGCTGATGCGCTCTAGATTCTCCGGGAAATGGACTCTAATCTGGCTTCTTCTTCTATTCATCAATCTACTGATCGTGTGTGTAAAGTATAGTTTATTATATATATATATATATATATATATATATATATATATATATATATATATATATATATATATATATATATATATATATATATATATCTTTTTTTCATATATTTTTTTTCTTACTTGCTTAATGAATAGTATTTTATCATTAAAATAACTTCCATGATAAATATTGTAGCTTAAGCTGATAATTTAGGCCTGCGATGTCTTTAAACATTATATCATCCAAACATAAATCATTTTAGGTTTGCCATATATACGAACATGTTAAGTTTATATAATGGGTTCTTATACAAACATGTTCAGTTGAAATGTGCTAATAATTATTTTTTATGATAACACTATTACGTGGTTTAATTGGATGTATAATTTAATAACAAAACGCTTATTAGTTAATTATCACATATCAAAAATACATATTTACAGACATAAAATATAGAAACCTAATGATGAATCGAAATAATATTATAAATGTTTTGTAATAAACTATCATTAGAATCAAACGTACATTAAAATAAGAAAATTGCATTTAGCACATCTAAAAATATATATTACATTTACGTTGAAATTATAAATAAAGAATTATTTACACAATAAACAATGATTTGTTTGAATGTGGTAATCGGCTGATTATCCGTGTCTCTATGGCTTGCTTTCAATGTATTGTAGCTAATTCTAAATGCCTTGGGGATATATTCCCTGTATTTGTCGTATCATATATCCCCTACCCAAATTTGTACTCCTTCCTACCCCCACCACCTTTAATTCATTTGTTTACTCCTCTGTGTCCTTCCAACCATTATTAAACAAGAATAAATCTTAGAAGTCGACCAACAAGCTGTACCTTGAATGTTTCAAGGTCAAACGTAATTTTATTCGTCTAAAGTTTTTAAGTTTAGGTTTCCTCTGATCCATTACCAGATGCACATTCACAAGTACTTATATAATAAAAGGAGTCACTTTATTTGTGAAATATCTAAGCTTCACATGCATGACGCTTAACTCAAATTATATTGTCATTAACATGAGTGCGAAGTCTAAATTATGAGTTTTTTGATCATGGTGGTAGGTGATATACATATATGTCATAACTAGTTTTATATGATTTTTAACTAGTCCAGTTTTGTATAGAAGGTAAGAAATTTACTTTCCATTAGACTTCAAGAAATTAAAGAAGTATATTGAAACTAGCGACAAAAGGATTCATCTTTTAACACTTTTATCATAAAATATAAAATATAATTTGAAATATCTAGTATGTTTCACAATCATATTAAAATGATATTGTCAATTAATATGTGATACTAAAAGGTCACACTAACAACAACTTGATATAATTGATTATTTATTAGAAATTGATTTTAATAAATAGTCAAAAAAACTCTTATAATCAACACCACTCCTTATAAATTGAAAACATAATATACATATAAAACTTCAATACGTATCGATTGAAGGCAAACGGGCAACAATCTGTGCCGCTAGCCCTTTCTGGATGACAAAACCAATTCTTTTGAAAACAACATTTTTGGATCTAGGAGATATGACATTAGAATGCATGACCCGTTGGACTCTATTAAGGAACTCCACCGCATCTGGTGCGAGAAAACCAAATGTATCGAATGCAAAAGGAACAAACACATGTTGATTTTCTCTACATGCATTCTCGTGCATTACTACTTTGCACGCAACGGCTTTCAAAGCGGCATGCCGTTGTGAAAACCCCACTCCCCAAACCAACGAGAGGAGAGACCCCAGTAAGATCCACGCACGCATGTTTCCCTCCTGTCCATCCAAAGACCAAAATGTCAGCCGGCCTAAGTGTCGACCTGCCATCCTGCGGGTCCGTCAAAAAGTTCATTGACGCTTCTTTCTTCACAAAAATACCAGCACGACGACAAGCATCAAAGGGAACATCCTGAACCACATCATGTCTATACTTGAAACCAGGGAGCTCTCTACAATGAACCGCGGGTTCCCCAAAGGTATCCAAACATGCCTTGCGACAAACTGGGCATATATCGTCAATTGGGAATATGAGAATCGTGAGGCGGTAACGAAGGATAGTTCGGTACTCGACAGGAGACATATGCTGGCCAAGACCATCAATGGGGATAGATAGCAAGTAAATTGATAACTAAGGATAATGACTTAGGATGGTAATAAGGTTTCAAGTTTGTCCGTATCAGGTCACTAAGGTTTTTTTTGTGCGCATTAGACCAATATGGTTGTTATTACCGTTTAGAAATAGTCCTTTTTACCGGTTTGTGCGTATTAGACCAATATGGTTGTTATTACCGTTTAGAAATAGTCCTTTTACCGGTAAAAAGGACTATTTCTAAACGGTAATAACAACCATATTGGTCTAATATGCACAAAAAAAAACCTTAGTGACCTAATACGGACAAACTGGAAACCTTATTACCCTCCTAAGTCATTAACCCTAATTTTAAAGACATTGAGAATATATGACCATCAAAAATAAACTACTTCGTTTAGAACTCGCGTCGTCCCATATAACCTGCTACTCCTCTATATGGTGAAGCTCTTAATATATAGTCATCCTTTTGGGGACATCCGATAAAATTGGAATGATACAGAGAAGATTAGCGTGGCCCCTGCGCAAGGATGACACACACAAATCGAGAAATGGTCCAAATTTTTTTTTAACCCTTCGTCGTCTTCTCTGGAACCCTAATTCCCATTTCAAATGCTAATAGAGTTCAATTGTAATTCTTACGTTTCAGTAGTTCATCTACTGAAGTCATGATCAGACAACATGTGGATTCTATGGTCAGATTGATCTTCTTGTTGATGTCTTCAACCATTTGTGGCAAGTAAGGGTGATCTTTCTTTCTATAAAGTCTCCTTTAAGCTTTTTACTTTTCCTATCATTAAGTTTCATACTTTATAAACTTTCGTTTATGTTTTGTATATAGTCTGTATGTGTTTGTTTATGTGGTGCTTTTTTTATTCATTTTGCAACTTCAGTTTCTTAGTTCATGTTGTGGTTTTGGTTTTTATAAAATAATTGATAATAGACATCCTCTGCCAGTCCCTGTTGGTTTTACATTTCCATTCGTTATCAAATGTAGACATTGATGAGAGGTATCAAAGTGAGATTGTTTTTGTACATATGGATGTGTTCATGTAAAAATTTAAATGACAAAAAAGAAGTTATTGATAAAATGTTGCATATTTTTGTAATGAAGATCATCAATCATATGAGTTTTTGGACTTAGAAGTTCTGGAAGGGTTGGGAGATAAGTTTAAATGGAAGCAACTATTTTCAGTCAAACAAATCAGTCACATTGATTAGTAAGCATGTTTTCTAAATAATTAGGGTTAATGACTTAGGAGGGTAATAAGGTTTTCAGTTTGTCCGTATTAGGTCACTAAGGTTTTTTTTTTTTTTTTTTTTTTTTTGCGTATTAGACCAATAGAACATGTGTGTTTACTAATAACTAGTGGGAGAATGGTGACATTCCTAATCTTGTATGAATGAGACATACTTAATCATAAGAAATTACATTCTGACCATGCCAAACACATTCACCATAACTCGGAATGTGTTTCTAAAATGAAAGACTTAGGAAGAACAAGATACATTCTTGGAATATAAAATCTATAGAGATAGATTAAATGAATGTTAAAAGTTTTATATCCTTTTGCGATATATTGACAGTGTCTTGAAAGATATAAAGATAAAAGATTCATGTAGAGGAATCTTAATGTTATCACATGACCTTGAGTTTGAGCCAGCCTCAAGAGGAACCTAGCTCATAGGTTTAAACAAGCTGAAATGATTAATATTCGATTTGCTTGGCAAATCAATCCATAATTTATGCCATATTATACATAGGACCTGGTGTATGATCGTGCTATGAGCATATCATTGTATACCAACTGAATAAATAGTTAAGTCACCACATGACCATAGAAACATTCTAAGATTAATTTAGAAGAACTAAGATAATGTATATGTGACATATAGTTTAGAGAAAAATCTTCATGTAAAGAGCTATATAAGATTCTAATTCTAAACAAATGTATATAATTATGAATTATAATTGCATTATGACATCATTGAGCGATGAAGCGTAATTTTCGTTGGAATGAGGTCCAATCAAAACAAAACTGACACAATATACTACAAAATAAGAATACACTACTTTAGAAGTTGAAATCTAATATGATTGGATGAAGGAGTTCATTGAAAAACTATGTAAGAACAACTATTATATAATGTTTTCATATACTGGGATATGATCATAACATCAATACTTGTTGTGTTCTATGTCAACATGTTTAATCCATGAATAATCTTATTATTCTAAAACTTCATAGTCGGTTATAATTTTAGGAGTAATTATGAAATAAGACTAACATGAATTGGATTGGTTGAATTTCACTAGATGAAGGTAGGCAAAGGGTTATAACCAAGTTTGATAGGTACTTCTCAGGGAACTAGTAATGAATTGACCTGCATCAAGATCATCTCATTGATTGCTATCATGAATGATACTTGATTAAAAGTTACTATATTTGTATCCCTAACACCTGAGATACATATTGGGACTTAAGTGTAGGCAGTATTGTGCTTAGATATGGTTAAATGTTGGTCCTTAACAGGGCAGTTATAAAATCCATTTTCAGGTATGGTATGCACTATGAAAGAGGATTATGTAGTCAACATGGGATTTGTTCTTCTTATATGTTGAGAGTTGAACATCTAAGGTGCCTTTGCAAAATCTTAACACAATATGAGATTGATTGCGATTTATATGTCATGTTTAACATGATGTCTATGACAAAGGGATAACTAATAAACTTATCGTATACACCAATTATAGTATGAGCTTTTTGGGAATTGGGCATTGATAGAATGGCAGAAATTTGAATGTTAATGGGGGTAGTGAACATAAAGATACTCGTAACCATACTGAATGACAATCGAATACCTGACGACCTGCTGGCGTCAGAATGAATGTGACATTTGTCACCCCTTTGCTTGGTCGGCCAGGACTGTAGCTAGCAGTCAGGGTGTGGGAGTGTCTGTCCCGTATAGATCTATACACACAATGCCCGCTCTCCCTCACGGAGACTCTGGTTACCAACTTGAAAACGGTGGAATCCATGTCTTGAGTATGTATCTCTTATTTCGAATTCTATTATAAGTATTGGGATAATGATATAGACTCACGAATGAACTGACTCCTTTGGAATTCTCCGTACTGGAAAGAGTAAATAGAATCTCCTAACTATTCCTATAATAGTTACAAATGTTTCAGGTATATGATTGATGAATGGAAGGATGCCCTTGCTACCCAAGGGAAACGAACTAGTCGATGGAAACCTTTATGTCTATACATGTATACATGATATATAACTAATATTTAAAGAACCTTCGAACAGATAACCGATACCCACCAGACCACATCCCAACGAGGAAAAGGAAATAGGGCGAACTAGCCGTTCTAAGTCCTTTAAACATTATTTATATAACTATACAAACATAAGCATGCATTTAACGAAATAAAAGCATAGAAGAAAACTCTGGTAAAACCTTTGGAAAATCCTTACACATAGGTATTTATGACTCGATATCAGTTTATAAAACAAACTTTTGAAAACGAATTGATAAAATAGTTTAAGTGAAGAAAACCTTTGGAAAACCTTTAACAAGAAATTACGACTTGATGTCTCTTTAGTATACAAGCTTTTAAAAACTTTGGATAACCTTTTAATAATCTAAAAAGGGATATTCATACTTTAACAAGATTCGAAAACATGATTTGGAAATCTTAAGCTGGATAAAGCAGTTTAATATGCAAAAATCTATTTTGCTATATAGTCATTAATCACATATGATTGATCTAATAAATCTATAGTTCAACTTGTATTACCCCCCATAAAAAGCATTTAAAAACATTTAACAGGGTTGATTCAGGGGAATGAACTCACCTGACGTGGGTTATTCGGGTGGATCGACGGTATAGGATGCTATGTGTTAATTGAGGACTTGAACACACAGCGGATGCTATTTATCAAGTAGTGATACATTTAAGTATCTAATTAGTCGTTTAACAACCAATTATGTAAGTGAGGGTGTCCTAATACATGAAAACACTTTGCTACAAGTGCTAGGAGTACCAAGGGTTGCATATGAAGAGAGTATGGACTTATATTGGAGTTTAATCTTCAAATGATGGCCCTTAGGGGTGTTTACGGTTTCTGGACCATAACCCCCATGAGTTTATGGCCGTAAACTCATGGTTGTGGTGCCATTTTGTGTTTTGAAGGTCTTATATCACTCAAGGAATTATGCTAGACTCAAATCAAGGGCTAAGGAAGTGATTGGGGCTCAAAATGGACATAATAGGGAGTTTACGGTCCTTGGTCCACCCCCTTGGGTGTTTGCGGTCGTAAACACATGGGTTTATGGCCGTAACCCATGTTTGTCCATGTCTTTTGTGTTTTGGGTGGTTCTAACTCATGCATGCAACTTTCTAGACACTTAAACAAGCATAGGAAGGTGTTAAGGGCACTTAAACACCTTGGGAAGGTGTTTACAGTTTTGGGAGACCTTCCCAAACCGTAAACTCATCTTTTTCCCTTCATTTCATGTTCTTGGGGTCCCTAGTTCATGCAAGTAAGGTTCTACTCCATTACGCAACTATTAGAAGGCATTAGGGAATCTAATAACCTTTTGGAGGTGTTTACCGTTGTGGGATGAACTCCACAAACCGTAAACTCATATGAACACGTGGAAAAGATGATTTTCGAGTGCTAAACTCATCAAGGAAGGGATCTATGCTAGTTGTCAAGGCTTACAATGAACCAAGGCACACTTTGGCACCCATTTTAGGGTTTACGGTCCAAGAACAGCTTGGACCGTAAACACGTTGTTCTTGGTGTTCTTCAAGGTTTTGTCATGAATTCTAAGCAAACAACTAGCTAAGAGAAGTATACTTACATATAGGAAGCTTGAATGATTGATTTTTGTTGGATTTGATGGGATGAATTTATGATAGTTGAGAGAGAATTCTTGGGTGTTCTTGAGGTGGAAGTTGGAAAAATGAGAGAAAATGACTAAGTGTCATATTTATACTCTCGGTGTTTCGCAGTCAAAAACTCCGAGTTTTCGTCCGTTAATTCCAAAATTTGGAGTTTCGCGACTTACGCTAAACACGACAACTCTAAATTTATACTTCCTTATTTTTGGTTCGCTTGACGATTATTATTTAAAATATTCCAATTGGATTAAATCGGGCCAAAAATATTTTGAGATAAATTTGGCCTAATTTTGAAGTGCTTCATCACGGAGATAAAACAAATGGACATTTCGGGTTGTCACATCATCCCCCCGTTAGAGGAAATTTCGTCCCGAAATTAGAGTTTAGGCAAAGAAGTAGGTGTGAACGATTGAGTAACGAGATGAGGGTACTTCCTAATCGATTTTCCCTCGCACTCCCAAGTGAACTCCGGCCTTCGCTTGGCGTTCCTACGAACCTTCACTAACAGGATGCAGATTCGGTTCATTCGTTTGACCGCTCGGCTCATGAGTTCTACAGATTCCTCTACGAAGTTGGGGTTCTCAAAGATTCCTATCTCGATGAGTGGGATTTCAAGAGTCACGTCGGGCAAACACCTTGTCCATGCTGGAGACGTGAATAGACTACTGGGAAATTTATGGAATTCCTAAAGTAGTCGAGGTCTGACGAGGGTTAGACAAATTCTTATAAAGAATTTCGGACGGTTCTATGCTCTCGGAAAGATAGAGCTTTTTGAGTACTTATAACATAAAGTACTTCTATGGTGATATCATCACTGGCATTATCGCCATTATAAAGTTCCAAGAGTTCTCCTTTACTGAGGGTGTAGTTCCCAGGTTGGTTCTTAGAAGACTCAGGCCGTCTTCAGATTCGTATTCCCTACTAATTGGATTTAGGAGGTTTTCTGGATCATCGGATGTATTGTATATCTACTGGTATCTATCGGTTACGTGGTGTCTATCTCGACCTAGTGAAAAAATGGATCTGCACTTCTAACCCTTGAGGTGTTTCTAACGGAAACTCTCAAAGTCGGTGAGATAGGGTTTATACCAGACGGTGCTTAGAAATTTAAATTTTTATCATCGCCTAACAGATGCTTTCACAATATGATTCCTAACTGGAAAGAATCATGGTCTTAGTTGCTTCGCAGTTCCATGGATATCAGTCTCTGATCATGGCAAACTTAGCCTTTGGAGATTTTTTTTGAAGTGTAAGACTATTTCCGGAGGTGGTTCTACTATCCCTGTAGGGATAGTATTCATTGGAACACCTATTAGTCCAACGAATCTCTAAGACATGCCTCATTCACTAAGGAGTCGGCTCTTTCCAGTTCGTGGGAAGCACGTGTTTTTATATAACCCATCGACTAACACCTAGACGGGTGTCTAGTCTACAATCTGTTCATGAGCTAGGTTATAAGGCTTAATGCAACATACCATTTTACTTTATTCAAGTATTATCGGTTGCGGAGATGGTCATGTGGTTCCTAGCGTTCTAGTACTAACTTCGGAGAATGTAGTCTATCGTCTATAGGGGGTGACTTTTCTCGCATGAGGAGGTGGTGTATCCTAGGCACTACTCATCTGTAACTGGATAGCCGAAGTGCCTGAGTAGTGCGAGTATCCCTTTCAACTACTCTTCCGGTGTTTCGGAGTTTCCTCGATCTAGATTAAGTCTAGAGAGTATAGGGTTCCGACATTCGGAATTTTAAAATTCCTCATCCACTCTTCTCAGAGTTTAACCTCTCACAGCTTCTACGTTTCTAGGATCTCTTATTGAGATGCTTAATTCGTGGGATTAAGCGTGAGTGGATGGTCGTAGTCAATGTTATTGACTCTTACGACTCGAGTTACTTTCCTAACTGAGGGTGTTAGCTACTATGTTGGCTCCACCGGAATGACAACAAATTTCGAATTTGTGGTCATTTTTAGCAGCTCAACCCACGGTGGATCTCTTGACTCTAGCTCCTATTCTATAGGATAGGATGAAGAGTCTTATTACAAGGTTCGTGGTAGAGCTCCTACTCGTCTTAATCACTAATGTTTGGTGTATGCAAGCCGTATATAATTGAGATCGACGGGACGTTCAGTTGTGTGGCACCACCCCAAACCCACAACCCAACGAGGAATAGGGAGTAGGGAGGAAGCACACTTCATAAATCTTATTGATGTGAATTATATACCACTCTAATTCATAACCCATTAGTAGTATATTAATCCCATGAGTTCTTTCTCTTGGTTCACGAACCTGGTTGCTTGGTGCTAAGGGTCTTTCTGGGGGATCTTCGGTGTAGGTTTTGGGTGGTTATCGCCTTCTGGAATACCTGTATTGTCTTTCGCTTCGGGTTCCATCTTGCCTAAGGAGGGGTTGGTTAACAGCACGCGGTACTCTTCTCCTGGGTGCTTTGGAAGGTTTTAGATAAGAGAAACGACTGACGGTTCGCATTAGGTTTTCTTATTAGGTCCCGAAGAATCTTTATCTAACGCATAGGATATGGTGAAAGTTCTGTTTACACAGCACAAGGAATTTTCACATGGTCGTACTAAGTCGAGCCATGATCGACGAAAATGTCGAATTTAATCAAACATCGACATGATATGGAATGAAGATCGACAGGACCATGTGTTGAATAGGGCAAACAGGTTCTCAGCCTCTCGACTTTCGTCCATGGTATCACTATCGCGGATACTTGGACCGTTGGAATCGACGCGAAACTCTAGGGGGGGGGTCCTGATGTTTCGGAATAATGTACTTTTCATGAATGGATTTCTTACAAGGACTCTCTATAATCGCCTAGTATACACTAGTCGCCTAGTATACACTAGTCATGTATAGTTAAGGTTGAAAGCACTATTGACTAAGCGACTCCGCCCTAAATCCACAACCCAATGAGGAACAGGATATAAGGCAGCATCAGTCACTTGAGGTCTATCAATCTTAATTATACATGGCCTTAACGTATATATAGAGCCATTGTAGCTATACTTGATGGATTTTTGAATTTTAAAACAGCGCTGCGGCTTTCGCCTTAATGAGAGAGTAATTACAGTTAGAATTAATCATTTAATGTTTTCGGTTAACTACTCTGGATAGAGACATACGTACCAAAAATTCTACCGGGTTCTTTGATGCTTCTCCCTAGGCATTAGGGTTAGACTCCTCCTGTGCCCTTGTCACTTCTTTTAGTTGGGCACTCCCTCTTGAAGTGCCCAATCTCACCACATAGATGACATATTGGATTGGTCGCCACATTGGTGGTTGATGTAATGAACTCAACCGGGGTTCTACAGAAGCGAGCGGTATGCCCCTTCATGTTGCACCAAACGCAAGAGAGTTCTCGACAGATACCATGATGATGGCAGCTACACCTGCTGCAGCGGGGAAGGCTTCCTAGGTATGGCCTTCTAGGTGTCGGGATGGAAGGGTTGACATGGGTATTGACTGGCTCAGCTCGTTGCCCTTCGGAAGGTCCTTGAGAAGAGGTACTTTCCTCCTGTTCTTGAACTTTCTCTTCAGTGGAGTTGGTTGGGGTTCTTGGATGGCTGGGTACTTAGGTGTTGGTTGCTGTTGTCCATTGCTAGGATTGAGAATCTCGATAGGGATTCTGCTAACATTGGCGTTGTTAGCATTCAGGTGAGCCATGACAGCTACTACGGTTGTTAAGACTACAGCTTGAAACGTAGCTTCATCGAATAGGAGAGTCGGTTTCTTGCCAGCGGGTTGGTTACGTTTCTTTGGAGGCATGGTTTTTCCTACACGAAAAAGGAACACAAGATGACGAGAGACGATGGTTAACCATGGACGTATCTCGCTTTACTATGACAGGCATAAGTTTTTCCTGCGCTTCGAGTTATGGTTATCTAGGTGTCGACCTACATCCCTATGATGCAATCCGGGTAACAAGGTATGAGTAAGTGTATCGGAAAAGCCATAAGATGGGAGTCGTTCCTACTAAGTTATCTTTATAGTGGAGAGATTCGCTCTCCGGCTTTGGAAAGATTTGAGGACAGTTCGGAACGAAGATTATAGAATAAAAGGCTCATGAGGACTTATGGCTAAACACTCTCAATCGAGGTTTTGGGATCTGATCTATTCGTATTACATGCGACGGGAAAAGACGATTTACCTAACACATAGTGTGAGTAGTGTAATCACTAACTCACTAAATTGTATTATTTGAGGGATTTATTAACGTGACGATAAAGAGGAAAAGACTCCTCTCGGGTTCCATGTATTGGCTCCCTCTGTCTACCTTTTATCCTTGACTGGAATCGGCGTTGGTTTTCTGCGGGTATTCTTCTAGGGTTTTCTTCTCTTGCAGACTTATTGAATCTCTATTCCGCCTCACTTCCAATTCTGACACTGGGTGTCATCACTTCATGGCGGATGACTGTAATCTCGGAAGTTCAGGCAAATTTCCCACCGATGTCCGTAAAGGTATAGGCACGTGGTGATTTCGATAGCCTTATCCTGGTTCATTTACCTCCTGAACGGAAATTTTCTCAATGAACCTCTTATGGGTCCGAATCAACTCTTCTGCCGATCACTGAAGTGGATAGGGTTCTCTAAAGTTTTCGTGCGAGAATGGAAATGTCTAAAGAATCCTAAGAGATTATTAAAACATTTCACTGGGTGATCCATATTGAGTCCTGCTATTATTATAGAGCGTACACAAATCATATATAACCTAGATCTGATAGGCCTTCGAATATGTGATACTACTCTAGATCCACATCCCAACGAGGAAAAGGAAGTAGAGCGAAACCACACATTCTTAGCCTATGAGATCCTCGCCATATATAACCTTGGAAGTATACACTCTATAATCATAGGTCTATCAATAAGGATTCTCTTTTAGTTTTCACGCAAGGTTATCTATGGTTCCTAAAATACCCCTATGGTATTTTAAATACATGTTTGATTCTTTAACTTCTGAACATGTTTCTAGGATTATTGCGAGTCTTTTAGTATCCTAAAATACTCTTATAGTATTTTAAACTTTATGTTTGGCTCTAGCATTCCTATTTGGTAAGTTTCATATCCGTTGCAACACCACCATTAGTCCCGAGCACACGTTCATTGCATCTCGAATAAATATAGTTGATTAGGTTATATTTATTCTAGCTTACGATTACTTAACTGCTCAGGTTTGACGGTAATGGTCAACATCGAAAGAATTTTATTCTTGTTCTTCTTGTGATACTTTGTTCGGGTGTTTATGTTCTGGATGTTCTTATACGTTTGTAAAAATATGGTTATATTTTAAAGTATAATTATTGGTCGGAGTGTTTTATCCCTAATGTATTTATAGGTTGTATATCTTTTATGATTAGATATACTGAGCTCACTATAAACAATGCTCTGATACCAATCTGTCACACGCTAAAACCAGAACGGCGAAAACGTTCTGGGGTGGAGGACGTCATGTCAAGTATCACAATGTATGCAGTATAGTAATTAAAGTATAACAACCATTGCATTAGTAGTAGTAATTTTTACATAGGTTACATTTCATAGCAACATCAGAATAATACAGAGAATAATATAGATGCAGCTTGGTACTACGTTGACTTCACAAAAGCTCCCGGGATGTACCTGTCTATCGATGAACTGAGAATACACATTATTTTGAAAGTGAGTATCAGCATTTTTATAATGCTGGTGAGTTCATAAGTATTTAATGACGTTAGTATAAATACACATTGATATTCAAAAGAACCTCATGAAAATGGTAGTTTAGAATCTACAGAGTGCTAGAATTCTTTCCAGAAAATCCTATATTTTCTAAATAAAAGAAGTCTTCTACCAAGACCCAACAGAATTATGTTTTAAAGGAGTAATTTTCCCCAAAATACTATCATTACCAAAATACAGTTTTGACTTTGAAGGAACTATGAGGAAATCACAAGTAAAAATAGTAGGGGAAAATAACATGAACATCATCAATAATACTGATGACTAAAGGAAATGAAAACATAGACTCCAGGAGAGTATCGAATGAATGATACGCCTGGCTTAGTCTAACACAAGGAAGTACAGACTCCAGACAGTATCGAATGAACGATACAGCTAGCAAAGTCTAAAATATTCGGTAATCCTAAGTGGGTTGGTTTAAAGGTTTATAACGTGACCTAGTATATAACTAGGAAAATAGGTTAAGATGGTTTCAAGAATACTGTGATAATTCTTGTTACCTTAAAGCCATGAGTTATAAGGTGAACATAAAGATACTCGTAACCATACTGATTGACAATCGAATACTTGACGACCTGCTGGCGTCAGAATGAATGTGACATTTGTCACCCCTTGGCTTGGTCGGCCGAGACTGTAGCTAGCAGTCAGGGTGTGGGAGTGTCTGTCCTGTATAGATCTATACACACAATGCTCTGTCTCCCTCCAGGAGACTTTGGTTACCAACTTGACAACGGTGGAATCCGTGTCCTGAGGATGTATCTCTTATTTCGTATTCTATTATAAGTATTGGGATAATGATATAGACTCACGTGTGAACTGACTCCTTTGGAATTCTCCGTACTGGAGAGAGTAAATAGAATGTCCTAACTATTCCTATAATAGTTACTAATTTTTCAGGTATATGATTGATGAATGGAAGGATGCCCTTGCTACCCAAGGGAAACGATCTGGTCGATGGAAACCTTTATGTCTATACATGTATACATGATATATAACTAATATCTAAATGAACTTCGGACGGATAACCGATACCCACCAGACCACATCCCAATGAGGAAAAGGAAATAGGGCGAACTACCCGTTCTATGTCCTTTAAACATTATTTATATAACTATACAAACATAAGCATGCATTTAATGAAATAAAAGCATAGAAGATCTAAACGATCAAAGAGTTTCTTAACTCATCAATTGGTATCAGAGCAGGAGACTGTGTAATTCATACACATCTCTTCTGTGAAAGAAGTGATTAGGGTTTATTCCGCATTCATTGATATTTATTGAGCCGTCACTCCATAATTGACGTATCTCATTAATTATTCATCTTGCCCTAATATTACGTATTACAAAGTCTGTGACAACCCGATATTTCGAGTCAATGTAATGTAAAACCAATCAAATTTAGGTCAAAATGTAACCTTCCTAAAATCTTATTCGGATTAAATAAAGTAGTAGGAATCATATCAAGGTTTGCGTACATAAAAAGAACGTCCAAATCTGACTTCGAATGAGGAAGTTATGAATTTTTGAAGAAATTCCTTAATCACGTCATTTTAATAAATAAATAATAAAAATAATTTCGGAATTTGCCAACGGAATCTAAACGAAAGTTGTAGATCATGGTCTCACCTTCGCGTGGATATAAAGAACGTCAAAAACGAAGTTCGTATGAGGGAGATATGAATTTTTGAAATTTATTTATAATAAATATAAATTTAATTATAAATTCCCGGTAATATCCGAAGGGGAGTCATCGGATTGGACCGAAGTACGCCCAACGTACCTTCGTACGCCCCGCGTACTGAGATCGAGGGTCTCGGATCGTCCACGTCGCACTATCCGAAGAAATCTAACCCGTCCGACCCGTCCGAAGCTCCGAACCGTCCGACCCGCTGTCCCATCCGACCCGCGTACCCAGCAACCCGTCCCATCCGAACCGTACGCGTACGTGCTGCGTACGAGCGTACGCCCCGCGTTCGGAGGCGGTTCAGCCTTCCTATAAATAGGATGCAAGGCTTTCCGAAAATGTGGCTCATTTTTCTCCTCTCTCTCACAACCTTGCCTCGTGTTCCGTGCCCGTTATAACCCGAAGCTCTGGTCTTTTTGCTCAAGTCCCGATGGTCGATTTTACTCCCGAGATTCCCGAGAATCCCGAGGAAAATCCGTTTCCCAAGACGAAACTCTGCCCGGTTTTCCATCTCGCTATCTTCAAGCTTTCATGTGAGTTCATACCCCTTAAATAATGTTTTAAACTACTTTTAAATGCTTTATGGGGGGGATACAAGTAGAATCATGCTACTTGTTATGTCAATCGCATGTGATTAGTAAGTAGGAGTATATTACTTATTACATCAATCACATGTGATTAATATACAACATTCAAAAGATTTGGCTACTCATTAGCCGTTTTACCAAACAATTTCCTTCAAATGATTTTTATAAACATTTTATATGTTTTAAACTCCTTATTACACTGTACCTCTTACTCTGTTTATCATATTTCAAACTTATTTACAACTGTGTTTCAAACAAATGTTCCTTATACTTATATTGTTTTATCAAACTTATGCCTTCAAATTGTTTTATAGATTGACATCAAGTCGATCTTTCCTTAAACTAATATTTATGTTTCAAATGTTTTACCAAACTTATTTATGCTTTTATATTATAAATTGCATGCCTCTATATGTATAGTTATATAAGAAATGTTTAAAAGACTTAGGAAGGCTATCCACCCTATTTCCTTTTCGCGCCTTGAGATGTGGTCTGGTGGGATATTGGATACTCGTCCGAAGGTCGTTTAAATATTAGTTATATCTCATGTGTACATATAAAGTCATAAAAGGTCCTTCCAGTTCATCCTATGCCCTTGGGTAGCAAGGGTATACATCCATGTCCATACGTACCACTTAGATTACTAGTAAGCGACCATTTGGGTAGTTCAGGAAGATACTAGAACCATTACTAGAACGCGATATCATACAACGAGTCAGTTCATTCATGAGTCAATACTTTCTAGAACATTGCTGTACAATACATATACATCTATACTAGGACGAGAACATATACAATTATACTAGAACGCTTACGTGACAATACTTGCTAGATGGAGAGAACACACATTACAGCTAGCACACGTAGAACATTTCAGTACACCATAAGTACAATTACATGATCACACTTACATGAGTACGCTTTCATATACATAGGATAGACGTCTCTAGGGGCTATAGCTCAGAACCAGTTTAGGATCTAACTATACTGATAAAACACACTATGATTGTGATTGTTATATTGAGTATACATGATCGCAGGTAATGTGATGCTCACGACTTGCATTCATGTAGGGGTCGTGTGTAGGTCCTAAAATCCCTTTGATAGGGGAGCGAAACAGTCTGGGATCTAGACATCACATTATACCTTATCCATCAAATAAGGCAGGTTGAGTATCGGTGTATTGATATATATATTTATATATATCCAAATACTGTGGTACTTGGTAGTATTACCCTAGATTTAAGGTAATAGGTACGGTTGTAGTTCGACACTACACCATAGTACCATCTCTTTCCCATTACATTCACTTCGCGAATTTTTCATAGGAAGCGCGGTAATGTACATGCTATCTGTTGATAAATAGTAGCCCTTTTAGAGCTACGATTTAGTACTACGTTAATTTTTCCAGTACATATTTCAGTGATAACCTCACTTAAACATAAATATACAATCTATATTTTGAGTAATAATAGTTATACTTTGGAAAAATACATACTCTTACAAGAAACACACACACACAGAACAGTTAAGTCTTGGTAGAAGACTCCTTTTGTTACTAATAGGAATCATAGGGATTTCTAGGGATTTTCAAACATATACAGTTGAGCTACAAATATTTTCATACTTATACTCGTTTTCTTTCAAAGCAATGTCAAGTCTTAGAAATTATAAGTTTTCACAAATTAAGACACATTAATACTTACGATCTCACCAGCTTTAAAGCTGATACTCGCTTTCAAAATTACTTGTATCCTCAGGTCATCATGGACAGGTACCGATGCAAGGAAAATGGAAGATGGAGCTTATTCAAGACTTATCTTTCATTTTGATTTATGCTTTAGTGTTTATCAAAATTTGTCAGAATACAATTGTATAATAATTATTTTATTAATGCAATGGATGATGTTGTTGCTTGTTTACTACTTTACATTGTTGTTGATATTATACATGACGTCCTCCGCCCCAGAACGTTTCCGCCGTTCTCGGTTTTGGGGTGTGACAAAGTCGGATCTTATAACAGGTTAAACGATCAAGCATGGACGATTCTCAATCTAATCCTATTAACATCTCAAACAATATAGGATCAACAACCAAGATTCCAATTTTCTACACTCAAGACTACGAAGTGTGGACGCACCACTTTGAAGACTACGTTATTGGATCTGAAGATAATGGGTATCTGATATGGGAAGCTATTATATCTGGCCCTTTTGCTCATTTAGGAACATCTAGAATCATTAAAACTCAAAAGGAGTACAATGATTTGTTGAAAGATGTGAAAGACGTTGCTCAGGACGAAAAGGAGAAGTTTCAATGCAACATTAAGGCATTGAGAGTAATTCGATTTGCTCTTCAATCCGACACGTTTCGATTGGTTAGTTTTTGCAGTACAAAAAAGGAAATATGGGATCGGCTGCGAGAGTTGTATTCCACAGATGAAGATCTGGAGCACTCAATTCAGACTTTACTTCTCTCTAAATTTGGAGAGTTCAAGCAGAAGCCAGAGGAGGTTGTTACGCAGACATTTGATCGCTTCAATCATCTTCTCAGCAAGATGATCAAACATGATATTGAAAAGAAGCTCATCGAACAAAAGGTCACTTTCCTGAATGACCTAAGATCCGAATGGAGAGCTGTTGTGTCAACGGTTAACGCACACGAGCAGTTCAAATCGTACTTGCTGGCGAAACTGGTGGGGATTCTGAAATCCCAGGAAAAGACACTGCTGCAAGAGAAAAGCATGGTATCAAATTTGGGGTTTCTGGCGCTTCTGTCCAAAGGTAAGAGTGCAGCAGAAAACGAAGAGGATCTAAATCTAGGAGATCACGATTTGACAGCCGAAGACTATGCTATGATGGTGTCAGATCCCAGAAGGTTCATTAAGAAAAAGTTCCCTACCAACAAAAATTGTAATTGGCAGGGAAGCTACAACTCTGAAAAAGTGAAAGAGGAGCCGAAGGTTGAAGAATCGAAGAAGGAAGCGAAGGGTGAAGCTGACTCTGGTGCCAGTTGCTTTTACTGTGGTGGGAAGAATCACTACGCAAAAGATTGCGTGCTGAAAAAGATGGCAGAAAAAGATGAAGAGAAAGATGAATAAGCAAGTCTTATGAAAAGACTGGAAGATATAAAGAGGAAGAAAGCTGCTACTAATCCCTCTATGAATGCTCTTATTGTGCAGGGTTCGGTAGATGACGATGAGTTCGGTGGCGTGCAGGTGTGGTTGACTGACTTAGAAGATGATGAAGTGAGAAAGCCTTCTCATGGAAAGGCTTATGTAGCAAAGAGTGGTGAAACTGATGGAAGATGTCTTATGGTGACTGATGTATCTCAGATGAGGGGATACAACACTGATGGTGGAAACGAAGAGGCTAAGGAGCGAGAGGACTTGTGCTTTACAACGAAACCTCCCAGGGTGCAAATCAGTGAACTTGACGAACTGATCAAGAAGGTACAATCTATTTTTATTTCATTTAAAATTCCACAAAAATCATATGAAAAGGAATTAAATAACTTGAATTCAAGAATTTAAAATCTAGATAGTTGTTTAACGCTAACACGGGTCACGAATTCTAATCTAACTGACCAAATAACCAGGGTGTCATCCAAGAGTGAGGAGCGAAGGATGTGGATAGAGCAGAAAGAGTTGGAGCTGATTAAGTCTAGGGGTGAAAACATTTATTTGCAAAGAGACAATCTCAAATTATTAAAACAAAGGAATGTTTTTTGTTTGATTGCCAAAAGGCTTTATGGTAACATTACTCAACTGCATTTAAACTGTGAAATAGGACAGAAGATACATCGCATGATTTTACCCTTCCATGAGTTTAAGGAGGATGAAATTGATGCCGAAGCATACAACTGTGAAAGTGTTGTATCTTCTGATGTTGTGAATCCTACTTACATGTATGGTCTGGAGAAAATTGAATCCTTTATAAAGTCCAAAGACCATAAGGACATGCTTAAAAATATTTTGGATGAAAATGATAAGATGAAACTCAGGGCCGAAACCATACAAAAATTTGACTCATTGAATACTAATTTGAGTTCAGAGAATAAAATTGATGTTGAAAATGCATCTGAACTTAATGAGGGCGATGATATGAGTGAAATTTCTGTAGAGGACGAAGTTGACTGTTCCGAGTTCATTAGGAGCGAACCTGAAAACCACAAAAACCTGATTTCTGAAAATTCTGTGGAATTCACTCGTTTGTCCAAAACTAAGTCCCCAATCCTTAAAGAAAAGGCCATTGTGTTTCAAAAGGTTAGAACAACTCCCAATCAGGTTTATAAGGTCACAGGAGTAACCGAACATCAGATAGCCGAACTCACTGCCATAGTAAACGAAGATAATGCAGATGGCTGTGATGAGTTTTTCTGGTCTGCACCGATAGACAACGTAGACGAAACAGTCGGTCTGTCGGAGCGAACATCATTAAAGGGCAAATGTAGATATGTGCCCGAACCTCTGAATAAGCCTACCAACTTGGACGTACCAAGTTCTAGTGGCACAAAAGAGATTCCAGTGGAAGAAGTCACCTCAACAAGCGAAACCTCTTCCATGAAGAGTGAACCTGCTGCTAAGAAGCTGAAACAAATGGCAAATATCCACAGACAACTGAAACAGGTGAAAAATCCAAAGCAGCAGAGAAACATGAGATACCAGAAAAATCTCTCAGAGCGAAAGCAGTTTTGGCGCTCCTAAAATCCTCACTACACTCACTTTGACAAAAATTCTAAGTCAAAAGGAGAAGAAAACAAGAGTCAAAGGAACTTCGAATCTCCGATTCAAAAGAACCAGAGGAAGACTTTCGGGCCACAGGAAGAACAGAACCAAGAGGATAGGTTCGGTCCCGAAAGAATCAACAACCGAAAAGCTAGTTTCGGTCCGCCAAACAACAACATGCAAAGACCAGATTTCAGCCCATCAAGATTTTACAATAAAAGACCCAGTTTCGGGCCACCAACCTACAACACCCGAAAATCCAGCTTCGGTTCATCATCAAACGGCAACTGAATGTCCAGGTTCGGTCCCTCAAATGACCACAACCGAAAGGGTCATTTTGAACCTCAAGTCAGGAAAGATTCTCATTCTAATTTCTTTTCCTCTAATTCTTCTCATTCTCAATCTTCTTCTAAGCCTAATTCTGGTCCTACACCAAATTCAAGATCGTCAGAGGATTTGAAAGGAAAAAGGAAGATTTCCTCAGCTAATGAAGACCGAAAGCAAGCTAAAGTCCAAACATCAGAACCCGGATCCAAAACACCTGCATCTAATTCTAATAAAATCAAAGTGTTCACTATTAAAAGGAAAGATGAAACAACCTTAATAAAACGAACATATCTCGTTGATGTTTCTCTTACTATTCCTATTTATCTAAAAGGCTCACGTGGACCCAAGAAACTTTGGGTTCCTAAATCTGCCTAATGTTTGCAGGTTATCAGTGACGAGCAGTTTGACGACGAATGGTACATAGATAGTGGCTGCTCACGTCACATGACATGAAGGAAGGAAGAGCTAAGGGAGTTTCGGTCACTTCCAAATGGTGGCAATGTCAAGTTCGGGAACAACTCTTATGGGACGATAAAGGGTTATGGGATGATAACCAATGGAGACTTTACAATAAGGAAGGTGGCGTATGTAGAAGGGTTGCAACATAATCTCATCAGTGTATCTCAACTAGTGGGAGGTACCGGTGTCAAAGTCTCGTTCGACGACGAAGATTCATAAATTATAGAGAAGAAAACCAACAAAGTCATTCTCAAGTTAGATCGAGAAGGTGAAATGTTCCCTCTAAATCTCAGACCAATCAAAAGGAATCCAACCATATATCTTTTGTCTAAAGCTCATTCAGAAGAAAGTTGGTTGTGGCACCGAAGGCTTTCACATCTCAACTTCAAAGACATCAACAAGCTTGTCACCGGCGGTCATGTTCGGGGTCTTCCATTGCTTAAGTTTGATCGAGAACACTTATGTGCTACATGTGAAATGGGTAAACAGAGTCGTCAAAGTCACCCAACCATCATAAACACCAAAGTTGTTGAACCACTTGAGTTGCTTCACATCGACTTGTGTGGTCCACCATCAATCGAGAGCATTGGTGGTAACAAGTATATCCTTGTCATTGTTGATGACTTCTCACGTTTTACTTGGGTATTCTTTCTAAAGCACAAATCTGAGGCGAATCCCAAGCTGAAGATCTTTATCAAGCAAGTCGAAGTACAACTGATGAAAGTTGTTCGAAACGTCAGGAGCGATAATGGACTGGAATTCAAGAACAAAGAATTTGAAGATTTCTTGACAGAAAAAGGCACAAGTAACAATTTCTCAGCCCCCTATACACCTTAACAGAACGGAATTGTCGAAAGGCGAAACCGATCCCTGTGTGAGGCGGCCCAGACCATGACAAGTTTTGCTTCTCGTCCCTTATATTTCTGGGCTGACGCTATTGCTGCAGCATGTTTTACTCAGAATAGGTCTTATCTCAATAAGAGTTTCTCTCTCACTCCTTATGAGATTATTAACAACAGGAAGCCGAATGTCAAGTTCTTTCACGTGTTCGGTTCTAGGTGCTTCATCTTCAACTCCAAAGAACATCGCAACAAGTTTGACGTCAAAGCTGATGAAGGAATCTTTTTGGGATATTCTCTTACTTCAAAGTCATATAGGGTTTTGAATAAATGTTCTAAATGAATTGAAGAAACCTATTATGTGAAGTTCGATGAAAATTACGTCAAGATGCAAAAGTCTACCGAAGAAGCAACTGGGGAGATTTTCTCTCAAACAGGTCAAGTCACAGCGTCAATCGCTGATTTATTTGTCCAATTCGTAGACTTATTTGATGAACCTGAGAAAGCCACTCTTTCGGAAGCCATGGCAGCAGACAACAAAATCGATCATCCTAAGCAGATTATCGAAGATGCAGCCAAATGTATGGGAGAAGGAGAACCAGTTCGAAACGAACCTCCCCAGAGTAGTACTTCTGTTGAGAGGGAGAATCAATTCTCTTCAAAACTACAGTGGTCACATATTCAGGGGGAGAATCCCATCTTTGTACCACCCGAGAGTCCTGTAGCACCCTAAAAGTCCAGTGACAGCCAAAAGTTCGGTTGAAGAAATAATTTTTGGCTCAAATCCAAATATCTCATCTTCCGTCGAGGGGGAGAATTCTGACATGCTCTATGACGATGATACTCAATCAGAATAAGAAGAAATGGTGAATGTTGAACTGGATCCGTCTTACGATCCAACTTATCCTCCTCTCACCAAATGGAGCAGAGATCATCCTTTATCTCAAGTAGTGGGTGACGCATCAGAGAAGGTTCTAACTCATTCACAACTGAAGGTGAAACAAGCTGCTTTGTTCTCCAAAGTAGAGTTCTGCATGTTTAATTCTTTCGTGTCCAAAATTGAGCCGAAGACCGTCAATATTGCCCTTGATCATTCTGATTGGGTCCAGGCAATGCAAGACGAACTCAATGAGTTCGAAATAAATAAGGTCTGGCATCTCATTCCAACGCTGAAAGATGCCTCAGTCGTTGGTCTCAAATGGGTATTCAGAAACAAAATGGATAAGGAGGGTAATGTGATTCGAAATAAGGCTCAGCTAGTGGTAAAAGGATACTGCCAGGAAGAAGGAATTGATTACGAAGAGACATTTGCTCCGGTAGCAAGGCTGGAATCTGTTCGAATATTTCTTGCCTATGTTGCACACAAGAATTTCGAGGTCTACCAAATGGATGTGAAGTGCGCTTTTCTGAATGGGGAACTTAAAGAAACGGTATACGTGGAGCAACCTCCTGGTTTCGTGAATGAAAAGTATCCAAGTCACTGCTACATCTTAGATAAGGCAGTTTACGGTCTGAAATAAGCATCTAGGGCATGGTATGAAACACTAACTAAGTTTTTAAAGATGTCTAAATTCAAACAAGGTTCGGTTGACCCAACCTTCTTTCGTAAAAAGGAAGGTAACCACCTTATGAGAGTTCAGATTTTTGTCGATGATATCATCTTTGACCCAACGAATCCCAGCCTAACAGCTGAATTCAGAAAGTTGATGGAGACAAAATTTGAAATGAGCTCAATGGATCCGATTAACTTTTTCTTTGGTTTAAATATTAGACAGGGACTCGAAGGCATCTTTATAAACCAGGAAGCATATACCAAGATTCTTCTTGCTAAATTCGGCATGATGGGAGATTCAAAGGTCAAAGTCCCTATGGCGTTCGGTACCAAGCTCACACCATCTTTGGAAAAACCGGCGGTTGACATAACGCTATATCGCCAAATGATTGGTTCCCTGATGCACCTCACCGCTAGTAGGCCTGATATAATGTTTTCTGTATGCTATTGTGCCAGGTTTCAAGCAAATCCTCGTGAACCACACATGTTGGCAGTGAAGAATATGCTCCGGTATTTGAAGCGAACCACCTCTCTCGGTCTCTGGTATCCCTCAAACTCAGGTTTCTTTGTTCAAGCCTACTCAGATGCAGACCTTGGAGGATGTGGTTTAGACAGGAAAAGCACTACAGGAGGGTGTCAATTCCTCGACGGGAAGTTGGTGAGATGGCAATCTAAGAAACAAACATGTGTTTCTCTGTCTACACCCGAAGCAGAATACATTGCAGCCGCCTCCTGCACATCTCAAGTGATTTGGATCCAAAGCCAACTCCGGGATTTTGGACTCAATATGAAAAAGATCCCACTATATTGCGACTCAGAAAGTGCAATTAGGATCTGTCATAACCCAGTGCAACTTTCCAAGACCAAACATATTGCATTGAGGTATCACTTTATTAAGGATCATGTGGAAGACGGAAACGTAGAGATTCACTTTGTTCGAACCACTAATCAACTGCCTGACATCTTCACCAAAGCCCTTCCTGAAGCAAGTTTTAATAAAATTCTACAAGGACTAGGTATGATGGAATCGGAGTCAGTACCATAAACACCTTCTCAAAACTAAATGTTGGAAGCGAAATGAACCGAACATTCGGTCTATTTCGGATTCGGTTCACATGGGTACCGAAATGAACCGAACGCTAGGGTTCGGTCCCATTGCTCTTGTTTTCGCTTATCTCAAAAAGGTCCTTTCTTTGGCTGTAAACTATTATACAACTATTTTTTCCAAAAAATTTATTCCAAAATTTTTGTTAGGAACCGAAATGAACCGAGCGTTTGGTCTATTTCGGGTTCGGTTCCAATTTTTTTCCTGTTTGGTTTGTTTTTATTTATTTATCTCTTTTCCAAATTCTCAAAAACTCCAAAAATATGTTCTTTTTCTTTTTGTCTTTACTTCTGTTTGTATTCACCGTTTATGGATTATCGATGGGGGCAGGTATCATTCTCACACTTTTTTAATAGCTAAGTGTCCCTAGAAGCAACCTGCTTCATGTTGTCCAAAGCCTCAACTGATTCTAAATAAAGCCTTACTGACTTGGTATATACAAACCTTGTCTTCCCAATTAGGCTGATACATTTATTCTAATCATGAGCTACCTTACTCTTTTCTCATATGAGATAAGATTTTTCTGCTTGGTCACTATTGTTATAGCAGAGGTACTTTGGTTTCTTTACACCATATCAAATATTTTTCTCCATCATATTTGCTTCATACAAGTAACCCTTGAGACTCTCAGAAATTACCACTGAGGTTTATGGTTACACAATCTCTGTGTTTGTGATCTTAGATTCATGTCGCTACGTGCTAAGTGAAACCCAGAATTCAATGCCTACTATGCATTGACGGCAAACAATTAAATTTGCTCTAGTTTTTCACTCATGAATTAACGAATTCAGCCAAGTGGTTGTACCATGAGATCTCTAATTTTTCTTTTTGTGTGATTCTTATAAATTGTTACATACCATAACATTTCTTCCCTTAGAATCCAATTTTAATTTTTTTTTTGAGATTTCACCCCAAGTATTTTCAACATGTCACTTAAATATTATATAAACCTACTTGTTCAACAGACCACATTAGTCTCACAAGTTCTTCAGTTGATTTTTGTCTTATGTCAAGATCAGGAATTCTGAACTGAAGCGAAAGCCTCCCAAATAAGCCTTATTAAAAGATGCCTTTCAACACTTCTTAACTAGTGATTGATCATAATTCAACGGGAAACCACACAAACACTTTAAGGTCTCTCTTGACTTTAAGGTCTCTCGTGCCCGGGATCCACTGTTTTGTGTCTCTATTGACATCACAAATTCCCACATATATGTTGATTTATTTCCTTATCTTTGACACTCTATGCACGAAAATCCTTTTGATTTTCCAAAAATCTGGTTTCCTTCACTACAAGCAATTTTTTGGCTCCGGGATTTAATGCTATCTTCCAAACGGGATGCGGTGGTTAATGCTACACGTGTTCGTTTTTATTTAGTGACGACAACTAAGGATAATCTGCTGACTTAGCCGGAAGCTTATCGGTTCAGGAATTCAAAAGGTTATTTGATGGGAACGCATGCGAAACGGAAGAGTTTTTCTCTCTCATGTGTAATCATAGGGGTTACTAAACTGTCACGCGTCAATCACCTCAGGAAACACTTCGATTTTCAAGAAGATTTGGGAGCGGATTCTTCTCTCTCTTCTACCCACGGTATAAAGGGTAAACCCTGAAGTCTTTGACCTCTTTACTGCACCAAATATTCAGAGAGCAAGAGACGATTATTTTCTCCCACTGTTCATCATCTTCTCCAAAACCACTCTACAATGGTGGACTCTTCTTCAGTTCACGCTACCTCCCACATTCTGCCTATCCGACCTCAACAAAGCCTGATCATTGATCTCACCCCACATGTCTACGACGCTTTCATGTTCCCAATCATGGAGTGTCTTAAGCACTCTCCACTGGTTGAAGCATTAACCAAGTCTGAAATCGTTCCAATGGAGTGCTTGTCGCAAATCTTCTCGCCTGCCCACTATGACAAGTCTGTCGATCGCATCTTCTTCAACAACCTTGATACCAAAACCTCCATCTCCAAACAGCGATTCTGTTCGCTTCTAGGGTTCGAGCCTGATGAGTCAAGGGTTAACTCTGAGTGTATTCCTGTAGGACAGCTGTTCTCCATGTTTTACAACATGGGATATACCGAAATTCTAACCACTATTGCCAAGTTCAAGAAATCATGTCTTCCTCCTCAGTGGAATGGCTTCTTCACTGTGATGTTCAAAGGATTATTAGAACGAAGTGCAGGTTCTGATCGGGCTAGCAGACTATTTATGACAATTCTCTATGGGCTGTACCACGGCGTCAATCTCGACTATGGATCAGTTTTATGGTAGCAGATGATTCAAAGCCTTGCGTGTACTTCTCGCCATTCTGAGATTTCTTATGCCAGATTCTGGACACTGGTCACAAAGTGGGCAATGGACAAGTATCATGTCCCTGTCGTTGTTGATTCTCCACTCTCCTCAATCGTAGTTTTCCACACAACGAAGATTATTGTAACTGATGCTTCTAAATTTCAGTTCGTTGGCTCCATCCCTGAGTCAATATATGCGTGTGTTCCAAGGGATAGTCGCATTATCAAAACCTACAAGGAATTTCTTCGTTCAAGCCCCATAGAGCTCACTCCAGAAATGATTCAATCAATCCACGATGCTGACAGGCCTGCTCCCAGGGGAAAGAAACCAGAAAAGGGGAAAGACAAGAAAGTTGTCAAAGGAGCGAAAGGTCCTTCTCCAAAGAAGTGAAAACCTTCGAAGGCAGCTCAATCACCTCCACCTAAGAAGAGGAAAACTCGGCCCAGGCGCAAACTCATTCTTGCCTCTTCTTCCAGTGAATCAGAGGATGAGAGCTCAGACTCTGAGGAGTCGATTCGAGGTGACACTCCTCCTCGTTCGCGTTCACCTGAGGTACCTGTTACAACTACACCAGTATCTCCTCTCCAATCTCTATCTCTATTTCCATTCCCCCCATAACCTCCACTACTCAAATACCACCCACCTCTATCCCTGTACCACCTCCTGTTTTCACAGAAGCTACGACAACAACCACCACTGGAGTTCGAACAAATGTATCTGATACGGGGGCTCATACTTCAGCACCCAAACACACACCCGCTACTGAACATACTTCCACACCCGAACCTACTCCCACAGCTAAACCTTCACCTTCTCCTTCATCTCCCAACCACTCAGCAGATGATGAAACTTTTCTTAGAGGAGAAGACATGACGTTTGACTCGGTATACTATAGTACGTATCAGGTTCAAAGTGATGATGACGATGATGCTCCAGTCACCAAGAAGCATCTCAATGAACTTCATGAGAAAATCGACAGTCTCATCGCTTCCTCCTCTTCCTCTCAGTCCACTATCTCAGAGGCTGCCATTCAGGGGCTAGTTGATACGTTTACCAAGGCTCATGAAGCCTCCATCAACTCTGCCACTGCTGCTATCGACTCATCTACCAAGGCGTGTGCTGCTGCGACCGAAAAAGTTGAAAAACTATTTGTCGATGCTAATACTTTTTTAAAGTCTTTATAGGGAGCCGCTGATTCCAATGCAGCGAAGCTTGACTCTCTTGTCGAGAAGCTGGCTACTTCTTTCACATCCGAATTGCAATCCTTTGCTAGTCTTTGCCAGTCTCTGGACGATGACAATAAAACCTTCCAGGCGACTGTTGAGGAGCGCTTGACAAAGCTGCAAGAAGATCTCACTTCAGAGAACTCGGTGATGGATGCTCTTGCTCGCAAGACCACTGCTCTCAAGGTCAAGAGTCTTCAACTTTTCCAATCAGAAAAGGATGTTGCGACTCTCCGATCTGAGCGTGCGGTTATCTCCATGTGTGTTTCGGATGTCCACGCCGTCCTCTCCAACATTATCGAAGCACATGATCCCATTCTAAACTATTCCGTGAGGCGCACTCTTGCTGAGAAGCTTGCTCCCGCCCTTGCCCTACTCAGCAAACTTGAAGGGCTTCTTGCGTTCGTGGCCCATCCAAAACAAGGGGGAGAAGATGTGTCTCAACCACCTCCTACCTCTACATCAACTAAAGCAACCAAACCTCCTCCAATGGGTCAACCTTCAGGTTCGGGTGCTAAAGATAAAGGGAAGAAGATTGCTGAAGACATTGATGTTGATGATGATAAAGAGACCATCGTTGATCTCTTGAAGAAACAAGGACGGGAAAAGGATGCATACATGAGTGCTCGTGTTGCCAGAGAAGCTGAGGCGAACGAAAGAAAATTGAAGGAGGCTCATGATCTTCTTGAGAGTAGAAAAACTCTATTTCCTCCGTGGACTCTCGAGAAGCTTTTCAAAGAAGCAATTGATACTCCCAACATCTTGTGGCTCGAACCGGTGATTTCTTTGGACAGGGTCAATTATGTCGATTCTCAATTTGACATGCCCTTGACCCGAAAGGCCTTCATATTTCATGCTTTCCCTCATGTTGCTGATGTCCCTCATCCTCACCCAAAGGTTGATAGGAAACTTGTTGAATTCTCTCTGAGGTCTGCTCAGCCTCAGTTTCAGACATGGAGTGCTCAGAAGATTATAAACGTTTGGGTCCTCAAACTGTTTAAGGATGGTAACTTCACAAACGTTCGGTTCAAAGTGCTGAGGGGGTCTGCTAAAATAGAACATGCTATTTCGCTTGCTGATCTTCCCAACCTGAATCCACATGATTGGATCATTGTGCACAACATTCTCCTCACCAACGAAGATGAATACGGGCCAATCATTGATCACTTCAAAAGGATGTTGGTCTGCTACATCATGGAGGTCGCCAAGATGGATCAGGAGATTGCAAGTATTTTCAAGAAAAAGCCTACCATCTCTCTTGTTGGTTTTGCAAGTGATTTAAATATGATGCAGATGGGAAGAATCGAACCGAAGCGGAACTCTGTCATGTTCACAAGGAATGAAGGCCAAAAATGCCTGTTTGCCTTGGCGGATAAACATCTGTATATCACTGCATGCTTGGAACATGTTCTGGGAATGATCAATCGATGCAAGCAGAACTCTGCAGATGACAAGAAGTATTTTGATGACATGATCCAATGGTATATTCGGTTCAGACAGACCATCCTTGCCCTCATTCCACGTCTATTCGAAACCACCAAGAAAGTTCCTGCAGCTGGACCCAGCAAGCCAAAGTGATATCTCGCTCCAATTGACGCAAAGGGGGAGATTGTAGGGTCCATTATGTGTTGCGTCTTGGGCTCGTTATTTAGTCCATTTTTGTATCCGGATTGGGCCTGTCCATCCGTGAGTTATTTCTAGGGTTTAGTATTTATAGTTGCTTGCATGCATCTTAGTACGTAAGATTTAGATTCGATCATTCATAGAAATTTTTTTGTTTTATCGTTTGTAACCCTAGTAGCCTCTACAATGGAAGTTCTTTGTCGAGCTCTACTGAGGCTTGAATCTATTGAATCATTCGACATATTTTGATTCACTCTTGTGTTCTATATTTTTGTTTATGCCTTTGTGATTAACCTGTTTAAAGATCTAAACGATCAAAGAGTTTCTTAACTCATCAAAAGAGATATTCATACTTTAACAAGATTCGAAAACATGATTTGGAAATCTTAAGCTGGATAAAGCAGTTTAATATGCAAAAATCTATTTTGCTATACAGTTACTAATCACATATTATTGATCTAATAACTGTATAGTTCAACTTGTATTCCCCTCCCCTCATAAAAGCATTTAAAAACATTTAAAAGATTTCATTCAGGGGTATGAACTCACCTGACGTGGGTTATTCGGATGGATGGACGGTATAGGATGCTATGTGTCAATTGAGGACTTGAACACACACTCGGATCCTATTTATCAAGTAGTGATACATTTAAGTATATAATTAGTCATTTAACAACCAATTATGCAAGTAAGGGTCTTCTAATACATGAAAACACTTTGCTACAAGTGCTAGGAGTACCAAGGGTTACATATGAAGAGAGTATGGACTCACATTGGAGTTTACTCTTCAAATGATGGCCCTTAGGGGTGTCTACAGTTTCTGGACCATAACCCCCATGAGTTTATGGCCGTAAACTCATGGTTGTTGTGCCATTGGGTGTTTGAAGGTCTTATATCACTCAAGGAATTATGCTAGACTCGAATCAAGGGCTAAGGAAATGATCGAGGCTCAAAATGGACACAATAGGGAGTTTACGGTCCTTGGACCACCCCCTTGGGTGTTTACGGTCGTAAACACATGGGTTTACGGACGTAAACCAATGTTTGTCCATTTCTTTTGTGTTTTGGGTGGTTCTAACACATGCATGCAAGTTTCTAGACACTTAAACAAGCATATGAAGGTGTTAAGGGCACTTAAACACCTTGGGAAGGTGTTTACGGTTTTGGGAGACCTTCCCAAACCGTAAGCTCATCTTGGTCCCTTCATTTCATGTTCTTGGGGTCCCTAGTTCATGCAAGTAAGGTTCTACTCCATTACGCAACTATTAGAAGGCATTAGGGGCATCTAAACACCTTTTGGAGGTGTTCACGGTTTTGGGATGAACTCCCCAAACCGTAAACTCATATGAACATGGGGAAAAGATGATTTTCGAGTGCTAAACTCATCAAGGAAGGGATCTATGCTATTTGTCAAGGCCTAGAGTGAACCAAGACACACTTTGGCACCCATTTTAGGGTTTACGGTCCAAGAACACCATGGACCGTAAACACCTTGTTCTTGGTGTTGTTCAAAGTTTTGTCATGAATTCTAAGCAAACAACTAGCTAGGAGAAGTATACTTACATATAGGAAGCTTGAATGATCGATTTTTGGCGGATTTGACGGGATGAATTTATGATAGTTGAGAGAGAATCCTTGGGTGTTCTTGAGGTGGAAGTTGGAAAAATGAGAGAAAATGACTAAGTGTCATATTTATACTCCCGGGGTTTCGCAGTCAAAAACTCCGAGTTTTCGTCCGTTAATTCCTAATTTTGGAGATTCGCGACTTATGCTAAACACGACATCTCTAAATTTATACTTTCTTATTTTTGGTCCGCTTGACGAATATTATTTAAAATATTCCAACGGGATTAAATCCTGCCAAAAATATTTTGAGATAAATTTGGCTAAATTTTGAAGTGCTTAATCACGAAGATAAAACAAATGGAAATTTTGGGTGGTCACATTAAATATGTTAGTTTTTTGGTTTATTTTTGTAAATAATAGATTAGCTGTTAGAAACAATTTACTTGTACAAAAACATAAAAAAAATGAACTTGGAGCCATTTTCTAGAAGACAAGAAGACAATTTTCGAGGTTTAGAGGTGTGTAGGGACAAATGCAACCTTTTCAGCAATCTGCTGCAAAAGGAGTTGCTATTAACAACTTCCATTGACGCTGTTGGACCTAATGCAACCTTTTTTGTAGCTTCTACAACAACTTTACAAGAAGATTTTTGGTCCCTTAAAATGTCCCATTAGGTATGGATTTGGTATTTTTGTGTTGGCTGACAAAAATGTCATTAGTTAGTTATGTTTATGCAAGTATAATTTTATGCATGTTTATGTTGTTTATTTTATGATACTATTATGTGTGATTGAAAATTTTGTTTTTCACATGCTAAAATAATTTTAGAAAAAATAAACATCACATGGAGTTTGGTTTTTAAAATTTACAATGTGGATATAAGATGTAACAAGATATTAGTTTAAAATAAAATCAGGTTTTATAAAACGTTAATAACATCAAATTTTGAAATATTCAAATATATGTTTTCAAATGGTGATTTTTATAATTTATACAAACTCCAAATATATTAGTAATACAATGAAGTTTTATTAAAGATAGAAAAAGTTCAAATGCACTCAAACTTAATAACAATTATTAAAATTGAATCGCATCAAATTATATAAAAACTAACTTTTGTGTAGAACCTTTAAAAGGTGATTTTGTTTAAAAATTGGTACAATGGTTTATTATATGCATGTAATAACCATGATATCATATGTTTTTAAAACAAGAATTATAAAACATACAAAAGACACTTTTACAAATCTCAAATTTATGCAATCCTTTGTGAAGAGCACTTACACATCTCTTGTATGCACTAGTGGGATAAAGTATATCTAATAGCTTAGTGTTATCTTTTGAAGGTCGGGGTCTCTTCGCGATTTTTATAACCATGTTATAGGCCGATTACACATGTTTCTCAAATTGGATGATTTGATTTGAAATATTTTGTGATAAAATATACCTAAGCAAGAGAGTTCTAAGGCATAAATGGGATCAAACATGTTTAATTAAAATTGTTATTACTGATCCCATAAGTCGAGGAATTATATGGTAAGATATAATTGATAATCGATATCTACCAGGTTTAATTCGAATGGATGGGATAAAGGATACCCAACCGTTTTTTTTGTATTGTAATTTGGATCCCAGACTTTGATAATTAATGTTTTTGGAAACTAAAAGGATCTTCATTATTATAGTTAAATAATCCACTCTCATTACTATGAAATTTTTATTTTCTTTAATGACTTAACGAAACATCAACATTCACTAGATACAACTTCAATGAATGGGTTTATGTCTTAAGAGACAATCTCGTGAGAGATATGAAACTGTATACACTTAAAGGTCCAAGTCCTAAACTATTTTCTTTGAGAAATAAACGTGATACTTAGTAAAGGCATCAGTATTATGGTAAAGATGTTTCTACATCAAAGTAAGAATAGTTCAAGAATTAAAAGGGTCACTTTTTGTGATCTAAGAGGCCCATGTTTTATGGACTGAACGCCTCTAAGACTAAGAAATCAAATAAGGCCCACATCGATGTAATTTGGTTCTTTTATGCAGAAACTGGAAACTGGAAGAGGATCTGCTCCTCTTATCTGGAAAGAAAGTCTGGAAGTGACTAGTATTTCAGGTATTTACTAGATAGAACTCATACTTTTCATATAACACATATGTACTTGGTACTTAAATGTTAATCTACTATTTGTAATTGGCTTGTAGATATTTATTGAGGAGTAACCAACTGAGCAATCAATTCAGAACTACACTCTCGGAGTCTAGTTTATTATGCTCGGAACATAATGTACTTATAATATAGAACAATGTTTCTTTTGGAACAATGTATGTTTTAATTCAGCTTACCTAAATATATGTCTTAATTTAATTTATGAATGATTGATTATTTACTTAAATTGATTTTTATAACGAGCATCATCATATTCAGAAATGATTAATATTCTTTTATGAGACTAGATCTCTTAATTAGAATTACTAAGTAAATATCAATGTTTTATAAGTAACATGTTCTATATGGAAAATACTTTGACTTAAATTTGTTTTAAATCAAACTAATCTTTGCAATTGTTATCTTTATTATATAAGTTACATTCACATATTCCAACTTCAAAAAGGGATACTTGAAGGCAAATAATGTAGTTTATTTGACATATGTAAATCTTATTTATATATAGAAGATTCTTAATGATATTTTCACTAAGTAGTAAAGAAAATAATTATTAACGAACTATACACTATGGTGTATGCTTTCATTTCTAATGAATGTCTAAGATTTATCATAAGACCAAGCTAAATTTATTAATAACTACGTTAGTTTCAATTATTCTTTATATGGTAAAACATAATTGTGAAACCTTTGTTTATGTTTTCGAATATAAAGTTCAGATAAGAATTAATGATAATAAAGGATGAATTAAATCCTACTCGGTATGATTTTCTTTCTAATCGGTAGAAATGTCCTCCATTTATTTCCTTGGAATAACACCTAGAACACAATAATTTGTACTTTGAGTACAAACACCAACTAACTAGTAGATACAACATTTTCTTCATAAGATTTTGTATGGAAAACCGCCATCCGTATCTTACATAAATGTTTTATGGATTTAAAGCCTATATTGGACTAAAGCTTTTAAACCTAAAATTAACTAAATACATATTTGTATATAATAATCTAAATGTGGCTTAGATTATTATAAGCTAACCCACCAAGAATAAGTTTTTCTTATTCCTATGATAGTTGAGTTAGTAGAAAGAAAGCTTCTAATGACAAAGCAAGTGGGAGGTACATGGAACTTGAAGTAGCTCGAGAACCAATACCTGATGTAGTAATAGTTGGCAATGGTTTTAACAAGGGATTGTTATACTTGGATAATAGCTATTCACAAACACAAATAGTTCACATTAGTGGTAGAAATCATCTATGACTTGAGAAATGTGGAATTTCTTATTCATTATCTTTCATTGATGATTTATAGCAAATGCATTAAATAACAAGAAGCTATCTTAGATCTTGAATCTGATTAATGACTTAAAGTCATGAACATGAAATGTAATTCATGTACGATAATCACGTATGGTCTTGATTGAACTTTCTCTCTATAACAAGGTTAGAAGTGGTAAGTGATTCTTCTAGAAACAATACACTACATGGATAATTATACACATTTAAAACAAGACTAGTTATAAAAGGATTGTCTAAAAAACATGTCATTGACTATGGTCTTTATCATACTCATGACATTAACTAAGATCAAACCTATTTCACAAGTAGTCGTTATTAGATCAACAAGGATACTGTTTACTATAAATTCATATGGTCAATATGAAATATTGCAGATAGATTTCAAGAAGACTACTTTTATTAATAGACATGACCTAGAAGATATTAGTATATATTAGCTTGAAGGTTTTCTTAATCCATGTTATCCTAACAAAATGTGTAAAGCTTAAGATTAACTTGTCCATATAAAGAAAACATCTCAATGTTGCAACCATCATTTTAATATGAAATCACAATGTATGCTTTTATATCAAAATGAATAGAACATGTGTGTTTACTAATAACTAGTGGGAGAATAGTGACATTCCTAATCTTGTATGAATGAGACGTACTTCATCATAAGAAATTACATTCTGACCATGCCAAACACATTCACCATAACTCGGAATGTGTTTCTGAAATGAAAGACTTACGAAGAACAAGATACATTCTTGGAATATAAAATCTATAGAGATAGATTAAATGAATGTTAAAAGTTTTATATCCTTTTGCGATATATTGACAGTGTCTTGAAATATATAAAGATAAAAGATTCATCTAGAGGAATCTTAATGTTATCACATGACACTAAGTTTGAGCCAACCTCAAGAGGAACCTAGCTCATAGGTTTGAACAAGCTGAAATGATTAATACTTGATTTGATTGGCAAATGAATCCATAATTTATGCCATATTATACATAGGACCTGGTGTATGATCGTGCTATGAGCATATCATTGTATACCAACTGAATAAATATTTAAGTCACCACATGACCATAGAAACATTCTAAGAGTAATTTAGAAGAACTACGAGAATGTATATGTGACATATAGTTTAGAACAAAATCTTCATGTAAAGAGCTACATAAGATTCTAATTGTAAACAAATGTGTATAATTATGAATTATAATTGCATTATGACTTCATTGAGCAATGAAGCGTAGTTTTAGTTGGAATGAGGTCCAATCAAAACAAAACTGAGACAATATACTAGAAAATAAGAAAACACTACTTTAGAAGTTGAAATCTAATATGATTGGATGAAGGAGTTCATTGAAAAACTATGTTGATCTTTGCCATTCAAGGATCACATAGAAATCTTTATGACATCGAGAGTTTACTTAATCGAGCTAAGAAACTCTATGTCACGTAAGAACACTAATCATATAATCCAAGATATTTGACTATACCTAGAGTAAAGTCAAATATGGAGATGATAGTATGAATGGTCAAAATTTAGCCGTATGACTTTATTATTATAGAAATGAGATTTTGATTTGGATTTAGTATTTAGATATTGGAACATTGTAAGAACAACTATTATATAATGTTTTCATATACTGGGATATGATCATAACATCAATACTTGTTGTGTTCTATGTCAACATGTTTAATCCATGAATAATCTTATTATTCTAAAACTTCATAGTCGGTTATAATTGTGGGAGTAATTATGAAATAAGACTAACATGAATTGGATTGGTTGAATTTCACTAGATGAAGGTAGGCAACCGGTTATAACCAAGTTTCATAGGTACTTCTCAGGGAACTAGTATTGAATTGACCTGCATCAAGATCATCTCATTGATTGATATCATGAATGATACTTGATTAAAAGTTACTATATTTGTATCCCTAATACCTGAGATACATATTGGGACTTAAGCGTATGAAGTATTGTGCTTACATATGGTTAAATGTTGGTCCTTAACAGGGCAGATATAAAATCCATTTTCAGGTATGGTATGCACTATGCAAGAGGATTATGTAGTCAACATGGGATTTGTTCTTCTTAACACAATATGAGATTGATTGCGATTTGTATGTCATGTTTAACATGATGTCTTAAGAGATTAAAAACCTTTAATCAATGAAGATCGATTAGATCTTGAACAAGTATATGAATATAAAACAGTAAGAACACAATGATAAGAACAAGAAAAGATTGAATCAAACGTGTCGAATGATTAAACAAAATCCTCAAAAGAGCTCGATTAAGAACATCAACTGTAGAGGAATGGAAGATTACAAGAACGATTAAAGAAAACTGTTGTACTCTAGATAAATCGCTATATCGATAATCTCTATAATCGTTAACCTAATATGCATGCAAGCATTAACTTATATACAATACATAAAAGGCTCACGGTTGGACAGGCCCAAACCGGAGTGTACATGGCTAAACTATCGAGCCCAAAAGACGAAACATCAAAACAATCTTCAGCCCAACAATCCCCCCCTTTGCGTCAATTTGGAGCGAGACCTTCACTTTTTACTTGGGCCGGCAGCTGAAGCTGGTACCTTCTTCTTCACGGTGTTAAACAGACACTTGGTTATGGAGAGAATGGTCTGTCTAAACCGGATGTACCAATTGATCATATCATTGAAGTACTTGATGTCATCAGCCGAGTTCTCTTTACACCGCTTGGTAATTGATAAGACGTGCTCCAAGCAAGCTGTGGTGTAAAGGTGCTTGTCAGCTAAAGCGAAGAGACATTTCTGTCCTTCGGCTCTAGTGAACATTACAGAGTTTCGCCTCGAATCAATCTTGCCCATTTGCATTTGGTTTAGATCACTGGCTGATCCCACAGGTGCTATGTTTGGTTTCTTTTTGAAAACTGTGGCGACCTCCTGATCCATTAGGGCAACCTCCATGATGTAGCATGCCAACATCCTTTTGACATGGTCTATGATGGGACCATATTCGGCTTCATCTGTCAGAAGGATATTGTACAGGACAATCCAGTCATGAGGATTCAGATTCGGCAGATCCGCCAGGGAGATAATATGAGCAGTTCTTGCTGATCCACGAATGAGCTTGAACTTAACGTTTGTGAATCTCCCCACGGCATAAGGCTTCAGCACCCGAACGTTAACAATCTTCTGGGCGCTCCAGGTGAGGTATTGAGGGCGAGCAACCTCTAGATAGAAGTCAATGAGCTCCCTGTCAAGCTCATCATTCGGATGCGAGACTTCGAATATGTTAGAGAAGGCGTGGAAGATGAACGCCTTTCGAGTCAGCGGCATATCAAACTGCGAATCGATAGTGTTGTTGCAGTCGAATGATATAATCGGCTCGAACCATAATATTCTTGGAGTTTCTATGGCCTCTTTGATCATACGTTCCCTGGTCCAGGCAGGGAAAAGCGTCTTTCGGCTCTCAAGGAGATCGTGGGCTTCCTTTTGTTTACGTTCGGCTTCTTCAGCCTCTCACGCCACACGACTGGCATCATCGTCAGCATTGCGACTGTTCTTTCGCTTTAACATGCCAACAATGGTCTCCTTGTCTTCATTTTCATCTTCATCATCATCTCCTCCCTCAGCTATGTTTTTGCCCTTGTTCTTCACACCCGAACCCGAAGAATGGCCAGTTGGAGGTGGTTCGGTTGTGTGAGTAGATTTGGAGGAAGGTGGTTTCGATCCGGTTTGCTCATCCCCTCCTTGTTTCGGAATGGACACGAAACTCGGTAGGCCTTCAATTTTGCTTAGAAGATCCATGGCCGGAGAGAGCTTTTTAGCGAGGGTACGCCTCACCGAATGGTTTAGGATGGGGTCGTGTGCTTCCAGGATGTTTGATAATACTGCGTGGACATCCGAAACACACATTTTGATCACTTCCCGTTCGGATCGAAGAGCTTCCAGTTGTTCTTGAGAATTGGATAGTTGTGTGCTCTTGACCTTTAGGGCGGTTGTTTTACTCGCCAAGACGTCCATCAGAGAATTCTCAGCTGCAAGATCCTCTTGTAGCTTAGCTAGGCGGGCATCGATGGAGGCACGTAGTGCCGAGTTGTCGTCGCTGATATGTTGGCGTAGGGCAGCAAACGAAGTCAACTCCGTTGAGACGAACTTGGCCAGTTGCTGAACAATCGGTTCCAGAGTTGTCTTGGTGGCGTCGGCGCTTTCCTGCAAGGACTTCAGCAGGACAGAAGTGTCGGAGAATAGTTTATCGACTTTCTCGGTCGCAGCCTCACAGGCTCTGGTAGAGGCATCAATCCCAGCAGTTGCTGAGGCCACCGAATCATGTTGAGCCCTGGAGAAGGCGTCAACAATTTTCTGAAGGGCAGCTTCAGAAAGAGAGGACTGCTGGTTGGAGGAAGAGGCGAGAAGTAGGTCAACCTTCTCGTGAAGCTCTTTGAGATGCTTCTTTGTCACTGGAGCATCATCCTCCTCATCACTCTGAACTGGAAACGGACTATAGTAGACCCAATCGAAGCTCATGTGATCACCACCAAGGTATTGGTTTTCGCCATCGGAGGCGTCTTCTGGAGATGGAGGGGGTGGTGAAGCTGGGGGTGTTGTGGGTTTTGTAGGTTCAGGTTGAGTAGGTGTGGGATTAGTTTCGGGTGGTGGTTGAGTATGGGTAGGTTCGGTTGTATGGGTTTCAGTTTGTGGTGGTTCGGTTACTGGTGGTGTTTCGGTTGATTTGGTGAAAATGGGTGGTGGTATAGGGAAAGATGTTGGGGGAATAGTAGGGTTTATGGTGGGAATGGAAATAGGAATAGTTGGTGGAGGTGAAGGAACTGGGGATTGATGAAGTTCCATCTCTGGGGTTGGGGACCGAGGTGGTGTGTTGCCTCGTTGAGGAGATTCGTCTCCTTGAGATCCTTCAGAGTCCGAACTTCCACCCTCAGATTCGCTTGAAGAAGAGGGAATAGTAAGCTTTCGCTTCAGTTGTGTCTTCCTCCTCTTCGGCTGTGGGGACGGAGCACCCTTCGGTTGTTTCCTCTTTTTGGCAGAAGGTCCCTTTGGAGCTTTGGACACTTGCTTCCCTTTGTCACCCTTTTTGCCCCTGCCCACCAGTTTGTCGGCATCATGAATCAACCTTAGCATGTCCAGTGTCAGTTCCCATGGACCAGTTGGCCTAAACTCCTTGATCGTCCTGATCAGTCTGCTGTCGGAGGGCACATCTGCATACATTGTCTCCGGGATGGAGCCAATGAAGGAAAATTTCGATGCATCTGATACGATGATCTTCTTGGTATGGAACGTACAAATAGAGGACATCGATGCACCATCAGCAGTTGGAACATTAAACTTGTCCATGGCCCATCTTGTAATCAAGATCCAGAACCAGGCCAACGACACCTCCGAGTGTCGGGATAAGGAAGAGAGGCTCTGAATGAGCTGTTGCCATAGGACAAACCCATAGTCCAGATTTATCCCGTTGTACACCCCATACATTATCGATAGGAAAAGATGACTTGCACCGTCAGATCCTGAGCTCCTCTCTGACAGGCCTTTGAAAAGAACTGTAAATAGACCATTCCACTGGGGCGGTAGGCAAGACTTTTTGAACTTGGCGACAGAGCTGAGAACCTCTGTGTATCCCATGTTGTAAAACATGTTATACAGCATCCCAACCGGAATCGTCTCCGGGTTAACTCGCGATGGGTCAGCAGCAAACCCTAGCATATTGCAGAAACGGGGGCGAGAAATGGAAGTCTTGTGTTCTACAACTTCAAAGAATACCCGGTCGACTGCCTTGTCGTAGTAAGCAGTCGCATAGCCTTGTGATAAAGCCACCATAGGAACAGTTTCAATTCTGGACAGTGCAGGTGCAAGCTGGGAGTACTTTAGGCATTCTATGACCGACGACATGTAGGAATCGTACGCCAGTGGGTTGAGATCAATGACCAGACATTGATGAGGACGGATGGGGAGGATCTGAGAAGTAGCATGAACGGAAGAAGATTCAGCCATTGTTGCAGGTTGGAGAAGAGGATGAACAGTAGACGGTTTATGAGTTTTTGCTCTTGAGAAATTTCGGAGGCAGTAAAGAGGTAAAAGGTTTTGTGGACTGCCTTTTATAGTGAGGGATTGGAGAGAGAAAGATCGTTTCATATCTTCTATGCGATGATCACGTAGGAGAGAGATTGTCAGAATCCTAGGATCACGCTACCCAACAAGCGCCGTTTCAGAAGAAAATCGCTTCAAATCCGCACGCGCCATTAATTGCCAGAGAGATGACGCTTGGATTTCGCACACGCGGCCGTTTCAAATTCACACGCGCCTTCCTTTTTACTGTCGTTTGAATTTCTATCCCTTTAACTCCCGCCGAGTCAGCAACCTTTCGTCTTATCCTTTTAAACGGCATCTTTTTGAATTAAACGCCCACGTGGATGATTTCTGACCACAGCACCATAATTACACCATGTAAATAATTAGTAACGGATTTTTGGAAAATCAAGGATTTTCGTGCAAAGAGTGTAAAAGAAAAGGAAATAAAGCAACTCTTTTAAGGATAATCTGTGATGTCAATAATGACACGAAACTGATGATCCCGGGCACGAATCGCTTCCTTCAAGGTCAAGAGAGACCTCAAAGTGTTAGTGTGGAATCCCGTTGAATTACGATCAAGCATTTATTAATAAATGTTGAAAGGCTTCTTTTAATAAGGCTAAATAAGGGTGGTTTCGCTTTGATTCATCAATTCTATTCTTGAAATAAGAAAGAAAGTGAACAAAGTACTTGTGAGACCGGTGTAGTCTGTTGAACACGTAGGTAGGAATTTATTTTGTATTGGCTTGGAGTAATATAAAATCTGAAAAAAAAAAATTAAAAATTGGATCCCTTGGGAAGAAATGTTGTGGTGTGTAACAATTTCATAGGAATCACTCAAAAGAAAATGTGAGATTTTATAAGGGTACATTCGTTAATTCTTTGGTGAAAGCTTGAGCAAATTAATTGTTCATCGTCAATCCTTTGGTGTTGAATTTTGGGTTTCACTCAGCTTGTAGTGGCACGAAACTAAGATCATAAACACAGATGTTGTGTAACCATAAACCTCAGTGGTAGTTTATGAGAGTCTCAAGGGTTACGTTAATGAAACGAATGTAATGGAGAAGTGTGATGGGGATGGTGTAAGAAAACATGGTACCTCTGCTGCGAAAATAAGGATCAAGCAGGAAACTCTTAATTCATGTGAGAAGAGAGTGAGGTAGCTCGCGATTAGAATAAATGAGTTAGCCTAATTGGGAAGACAAGGTTTGTGTATACCAGGTCATGAAGGCTATTATTCAAAATCTTATGAGGCTTGGGACGCATACGGCAGCATGCTTCTAGGGACACTTAAGTAATTCATCAATGATATCCCCATAATCAAACAAGAAAAAGTAAAAAAAATATTTTTGGAGTTTTTGAAAATTAAAAAAAATAAAAGAAGTTAAAAAAAAATAAGACGTAAAAAAAAACTTTTTGGAAAAAATTGAAAAACCGAACCCGAACGTTCGGTTGATTTCGGTTGGGAAAAAGTTGCAAACCGAACCCGAGCGTTCGGTTGGTCTCGGTTTCAGAGAATTTTTGAAAAACCGAACCCGAGCGTTTGGTTGGTTTCGGTTTAGGAAAATTTTGAAAAACCGAACCTGAACCTTCGGTTGGTTTCGGTTCAACAAAATTTTGGAAAACCGAACCCGAACCTTCGGTAGGTTTCGGTTTTGGAAAATTTTAAGAAACCAAGGATTTTAGACATGCAATTTGGAAAAACTATTTACACAAAGAAATACCATTTTGTACAAGAAATATACAACAGAGAAAAACTACCTTTGAAGTAATGAGCGAGTCAGATGATTGAACCGAACCTGAACGTTCGGTTGGTTTCGCTTCTTATATTCGAGGTTGAGAGGTAGTGTGAGGTACTGACTCTGATTCCATCATACCTAGCCCTTGCAAGATTTTATTGAATGATGCTTCAGGAAGAACTTTGGTAAAGACGTCAGCCAGTTGATCAGTGGTTCTTACGAAGTGAACTTCGACATTACCATTTTCCACATGATCTTTGATGAAGTGATACCTCAGTGCTATGTGTTTGGTTTTAGAGTGTTGCACTGGGTTATGACAGATCCTAATTGCGCTTTCAGAGTCACAATATAGTGGGATCTTCTTCATATTGAGTCCATAGTCTCGAAGTTGATTCACGATCCAAATCACTTGTGATGTGCAGGATGCCGCGGCAATATATTCCGTTTCGGCAGTAGACAACGACACACATGTTTGTTTCTTGGATTGCCAGCTGACCAACTTCCCATCAAGGAATTGACAACCACCAGTTGTGCTTTTTCTGTCGATTCCACATCCTCCAAGGTCAGCATCAGAATAGGCTTGAACGAAGAAGCCTGAGTTGGATGGATACCATAGACCTAAGGAGGTGGTTCGCTTTAGGTAGCGTAAAATGTTCTTCACTGCCAACATGTGAGGTTCGCGTGGGTTAGCCTGAAATCGAGCACAATAATACACAGAAAACATGATATCAGGCCTGGTAGCAGTTAGATACATCAGTGAGCCTATCATTTGACGATAGAGCGTGATATCGACAGCCGGTTTGTCTAGTGAAGGGGTAAGCTTGGTGCCGAAGGCCATTGGGACTTTGACTTTTGAGTCTCCCATCATTCCAAACTTCGCTAGGAGAGTCTTCGTGTAAGCTTCCTGATTGATAAAGATGCCTTCGGGTCCCTGTCTTATATTTAAACCAAGGAAAAAGTTAATAGGACCCATTGAGCTCATTTCAAACTTAGTCTCCATCAACTTTCTGAATTCAGCTGTTAAGCTGGGATTCGTAGAGCCAAAGATGATGTCATCGACATAAATTTGAACTATCATAAGGTGGTTACCTTCCTTTTTGCGAAAGAAGGTTGGGTCAACCGAACCTTGTTTAAATTTGGACATCTTTATAAATTTTGTAAGCGTTTCATACCAGGCTCTCGGAGCTTGTTTGAGGCCGTACACAGCTTTATCCAGAATATCGCAATGATTTGGATACTTTTCGTTGACGAACCCAGTAGGCTGCTCCACATACACAGTTTCTTCGAGTTCTCCATTGAGAAATGCACACTTGACGTCCATTTGGAAAACCTCAAAGTTTTTGTGAGCAGCATAGGCCAGAAATATTCTAACAGATTCTAGCCTAGCTACTGGAGCGAACGTCTCTTCGTAATCTATCCCTTCCTCCTGACAGTATCCCTTTACAACCAGACGAGCCTTGTTCCTTATTACATTACCTTCCTTATCCATTTTGTTTCTGAAGACCCACTTGAGACCAACAACTGAAGCATCTGGTGGGGTTGGAATGAGGCGCCAGACTTTATTCCTTTCAAATTCGTTCAGTTCGTATTGCATTTCTTGAACCCAATCAGAGTGATCGAGGGCAGTGTTAACTGTCTTCGGTTCAACTTTCGATACGAATGAGTTAAACATACAAAACTCAACCTTTGAAAATAAGGATGTCTGTTTTGCCTTCAGTTGTGATCGGGTCAGAACCTTTTCAGATACATTACCAACTACTTGAGAGATAGGATGATCTCTGGTCCATTTGATAAGAGGAGGGTAATTCGGATCAAAGGTTGGGTCTAGTTCAACATTAATCATCTCTTCTGGCTCAGATTGGCTATCGTAATCAAGCGTCATATCATCATGCTCCCCCTTAATAGATGAGCATTGAGAAACATGAGGTTCAGGGGTTTCTTGTGGTGCGGAGCTTCTAGGCGATGAAGCACCTTCGGATGAAGAGGTATCTTCGGTTGGAGAAGCACCTTCGGTTGGAGAGGTGGAACTTGGCTTCCCTTGGACTTGTGAGCTTGGCTCCCCCTCGACATGAGAACTTGGCTCCCCCTCAACGGAAGCATTGTTGGATGGAGAGTCATCGGTGGGAGATTCTCCTTCATGCATTCTTCTTGCAGCATCTTCGACAATTCGCTTCATATGATCAACTTTGTTGTCAGCTGCACTTGCTTCTGAGAGAGAAGCTTTTTCCGGTTCATCAAAGAGGTCCAGAAATTTCTCATACAAATTGGCGATCGAGACTGTGACTTGACCAATTTGAGGAAAGATTTCCCCGGCAGTGTCTTCTTTGGCCTGTAGCTTCTTGACATAGTTATCGTCAAAGGTCACATAGTATGTCTCTTCAATCTTTCTCGAACGCTTGTTTAGGACCCTGTACGCCTTGGATGTGAGCGAGTAACCCAGAAAAATTCCCTCGTCGACTTTGACATCAAACTTGTTGCGGTGTTCTTTAGAGTTAAAGATGAAACACCTTGAGCCGAACACATGGAAAAATTTCACATTGGGCTTTCTGTTGTTTAGTATCTCATATGGTGTGAGCGTGAATCGCTTGTTGAGATAAGATCTGTTCTGTGTAAAACAAGCAGCAGAAATAGCGTCAGCCCAAAAATAAAGAGGTAAGGAAGCGAAACTTAGCATAGTTCGGGCATCTTCACACAAAGATCGGTTTCGTCTTTCGACTATTCCGTTCCGTTGTTGTGTGTAGGGAGCTGAGAAATTGTGACTAATTCCCTTTTCTGCAAGAAACTCTTCAAACTCCCTATTCTTGAATTCAAGACCATTGTCGCTCCTGATGTTGCGAACAACCTTCTTGAGCTGTACTTCAATTTGCTTGATAAACACTTTCAGCTTTTGAGTCGCTTCAGATTTGAGCTTTAGAAAGAACACCCATGTAAATCTTGAAAAGTCATCAACAATAACAAGAATATACTTGCTACCACCGATGCTTTCGATAGATGAAGGACCACACAAATCGATATGAAGTAATTCGAGTGGTTCAACAACTTTTGTGTTGATTACAGATGGGTGACTTTGACGACTCTGCTTCCCCATTTCGCATGCAACACACAAATGCTCTCTGTCGAACTTGAGCAATGGAAGACCCCTAACGTGACCTCCAGTGACAAGTCGGTTGATATCTTTAAAGTTGAGATGAGAGAGTCTTCGGTGCCACAACCAGCTTTCGTCGGATTGAGCTTTAGATAACAGGCATATGGCTGGGTTTCCTTTTATAGGTTTCATGTTTAGAGGAAACATTTCACCCTTTCGCTCTGACTTGAGAATCACTTTCTTTGTCTTTTTCTCTATGATTTCAGAACCTTCATCATCAAATGAGACTTTGAGACCTGTACCTCCAACAAGCTGAGATATACTGATGAGGTTGTGTTGTAGTCCTTCCACATAGGTAACCTTCCTTATTGTAAAGTCACCATTTGTTATCATCCCGTATCCCTTTATGGTGCCGAAAGAATTATTTCCAAACTTGACGTTGCCACCATTTGCAAGAGATCTGTATTCCCTGAGTTCCTCTTTCCTCCCTGTCATGTGACGTGAGCAGCCACTATCGATGTACCATTCTTCGTCGAACTGCTCGTCACTTATAACCTGCAAAAATTAAGCAGATTTAGGAACCCAAAGTTTCTTGGGTCCATGTGAGCTTTTCATGGGAATAGGAACAGTAAGAGTGTTGTCAACTAGATATGTTCGTTTTATAAGAGTTTTTTCATCTTTCTTTTTAATTGTAAATACTTTTATCTTATTAGGATGGGATGTGTTCGGTTTGGATTCTGGTTTAGATTCATCGACCTTCTGTTTGCACTTTTGTTCAACGGATGGATGAGATTTTTGAGAACGAACAGAATTAGCTTTAGAGCTAGATGGAGAAGAATTGGTGGAAGTAGAAGAATCAGAGGAATTAGAAGAAGATGGTTCAGTTGATGAATTGGAAGAGGTAGAAGAAGTGGGTTTAGATGAAGAAGACTTCTTGGCTGCAGACTCTAGGTGATCCTTTTGCTTTTGATCGTTGGAAGGACTGACCTTAGAGTTTTGATCATTTTTGACTTCAGAACTGAGCCTTTGCTTTCGGATGGAATCGTCTTGTGAACCGAGCCTTGGCTTTCGGTTGAAGTCTTTCTCAGAACCGAATGTTTGCTTTCGGTTGGTGTTTGCTTGTGAACCGAACCTTGGCTTTCGGTTGAAGTCTTTCTCAGAACCGAACGTTTGCTTTCGGTTGGTGTTTGCTTGTGAACCGAACCTTGGCTTTCGGTTATTGTGATTTTCAGGCTTTCCAACAGGATTGTTTTCATACTTCAGATTTTTATCTCGGTGTGAGAAGTATGCATTCTGGGATTGCCAGAATTGTTTCCTTTCAGAGAGGTTCTTCCTGTATCTTAGGTTCCTTTCTCTCTTCTTATTCCTCATCTGCTTGGGTTGATGATGAACGTTAGCCTTCGTTTTCGGTTTTTCCTTGGCTGGTTCCTTTTGAACTGAAGGAATTTTACTTTGAGCCGAATGAGCAGAGGGAGTGTCTGAAGGAGTGTCACTTTGAGACGAGGGAGTAGAGGGAGCGTCTTCTTTTGTCGAACTTTCATCCCCTTGAGGAATGTCTTTCGTACCACTGGTGCTAGGCTCATTGAAGTTATCCGGCTTATTCAAGGGTTCAGGTATGTATCTTCCTTTAATCATCCAGGTTGTTCTTTCAGATAAGCCAACAGTTTCATTTGCATTATCTATTGGAGCTTCCCAGAAGTACTCATCACAGCCATCAGCATTGTCTTCGTTCACAATAGCTGTGAGTTCGGCTGTTTGATGTTCGGTTACTCCAATCACCTTGTATACTTGATTCGGAGTGGTCCTGACCTTTTGATACACAACGGATTTCTCTACTAGTTTCGGGGACTTTTGCTGGGACAATCGAGCGAACTCCACATAATTTTTAGAAATGAGATTTTTTTGGTTTTCAGGTTCGCTTTTAACAAATTCTGAGCAGTCAACCGTGTCCTCTACAGAAATTTTACTCATGTTGTCGTCCTCGTTAAGCTCAGATGAATTTTCAACATCGATTTTGTTTTCTGAGCTAACGTTGGCGTTTAAAGAGTCAAATTTTTGCATGGTTTCGGTTCTCATTTTGAGTCTGTCATTTTCGTCCAAAAGATTTTTGAGCATGTCCTTGTGGTCCTTGGATTTAATGAAGGACTCAATTTTGTCCAGTCCATACATATAGGTCGGATTGACATCATCAGACGATATCACACTCTCACAATTGTAGGCTTCTGCATCGATTTCATCCTCCTTAAACTCTAGGAATGGTAAAATCATGCCATGGATCTTTTGGCCTATATCACAATCTAGGTGAAGCTGAGTAATATTAGAATACAGACGTTTAGCAATTAAACAAAAAACATTCCGTTGTTTCAACAATTTTAAATTGTATCTTTGCAAATAAATGTTTTCGTCTTTAACTTTAACTAATTCCGAATCTTTTAACTCGATCCACATTCTCCGCTCCTTACTCTTCGACGCCACCCTGCTTAATTGATCAGTTAGGTTAGAATTGGTGACTCGAGTTTGAGTTAAGCTACTATCTAAATGAGAAATTCTTGTATTAACGTTTTTTAGTTCTTTCTCATATGAGGATGGTGGCACTTTAGATGAAATAAAAACCGATTGTACCTTCTTTATCAGTTCGTCGAGCTCATTGAATTGCTGACTGAGGGGTTTGGCCGTAAAGCACATGTCTTCCTGCACCTTCGGTCCATCACTTCCACCATCGGTGTTGTATCCTCTCATTTGAGATACGTCAGTCACCATGAAGCATTTTCCTCCACTGCTTTCCTCCTTAGCCACATAAGCCTTTCCATGGGTAGGCTTCCTCACTTCATCGTCTTCTGAGTCAGTAGACCAAACTTCAGTGCTACCGAACTCGTCATCATTAACCGAACCCTGCACAATAAGAGCATTAATAGAAGGGTTAGCGGTAGACTTCTTCTTTATCAACTCATCCAGTCTCTTCTACAACACAGCTTCCTCATCATTTCCATCGTCCTTTTTAGCCATCTTCTTAAGAACACATTCCTTAGCATAGTGGTTCTTCCCACCACAATAGAAACAGCTTAATCCGGAATCGCCATCCACCTTCGGTTCCTTTTTGGGCTCCTCAGCCTTCGGTTCATTGTTCACCTTTTCAGAGTTGTAACTCCCCTGCCAGTTTCGGTTTTTGTTGCTGGGGAATCTCTTCTTTATGAATCTCTTAGGATTGGACACCATCATGGCATAATCCTCAGACGTGAGGTCATACTCATCCAGGTTGAGGTCTTCATCCTCCATCACAGCTTTACTTTTGGATAAGAGGGCCAACGAACCTAGACTAGAAACGACATCCTTCTCTTGTACCACAATCTTCTCTTGGGACTTTAGAATACCCACCAGTTTCGCCAAAGAGTATGATTTAAACTGCTCAAGGGCTTTGACTGTGGAAACCACTGCTCTCCATTCTGACCTCAGTCCATTCAAGAAGGTAACCTTCTGTTCGATAAGCTTCCTTTCAATATCGTGTTTGATCATCTTGCTGAGAAGATGATTGAAGCGATCAAACGTCTGGGTCACCGTTTCTTCGGTCCCTTGCCTAAATTCTCCAAACTCAGATAGAAGCAAAGTTTGGATAGAATGTTCAAGATCTTCGTCTGTAGAATACAGTTCGCGAAGTCTATCCCAAACTTCCTTCGCCGTCGTGCATGAGCTAACCAATCTGAATGTGTCGGATTGAAGGGCGAATCTGATCAAACTTAACGCCTTAATATTGCACTGGAATTTGTCTTTTTCATCTTGTGCAATGTCTTTCACGTCCTTTAATAGATCATTGTACTCCTTTTGTGTCTTAATGATTCTAGACGTAGCCGAATGAGAAAACGGTCCATTGATGATGGCTTCCCATATGAGGTACCCATTATCCTCCGATCCAATCACGTAGTCTTCAAAGTGATGTGCCCATACTTCATAGTCATGGGTGTATAAGATTGGAATCTTTGTTGTCGAACCGATGCTGTTGGAAATATTAATGGGGTTTGATTGCGTCGCGTCCATTATGATCGTAAAAACCTGTTCAAAGATCAGACTTGTAATAAAGCGGATTAGGGCAAAACAATAAATATCAAGATACGTCAATAAAGAGATGACGGCTCAATAAATATCGATAGTTGCGGAAAAACCCTAATGGAAATCTTTTTCACAGAAAAGATGTGTATCGATTACACAGCCTCCTGCTCTGATACCAATTTAAGAGATTAAAAACCTTTAATCAATGAAGATCGATTAGATCTTGAACAAGCATATGAATATAAAACAGTTTGAACACAATGATAAGAACAAGAAAAGATTGAATCAAACGTGTCGAATGATTAAACAAAATCCTCAGAAGAGCTCGATTAAGAACATCAACTGTAGAGGATTGGAAGATTACAAGAACGATTAAAGAAAACTATTGTACTCTAGATAAATCGCTATATCGTAATCTCTATAATCGTTAACCTAATATGCATGCAAGCATTAACTTATATACAATACATAAAAGGCTCACGGTTGGACAGCCCCAAACCGGAGTGTACATGGCTAAACTATCGAGCCCAAAAGACGCAACATCAAAACAATCTTCAGCCCAACAATGTCTGTGACAAAGGGATAACTAATAAACCTATTGTATACACCAATTATAGTATGAGCTTTTTGGGAATTGGGCATTGACAGAATGGCAGAATTTCGAATGTTAATGGGGGTAGTGAAATGTTTCTAGATTTTCACCACAGTCATTATAAATCGAATATGAGTTTTGCGCAAGTAGGAGATTGAAAGATCTAGTATGCTTAAAAATCATATTAAAGTGATATTGCTAATTATCATGTGATACTAAAGGTTCATACTAACAACTTGATATAATTGATTATTTATTAGAAATTGATTTTAATAATTATTCAATAAACATTTATAATTAAATTGTGAATTACTTATTTCTATAAAATAATTAATTCTCATTAGCAAGTAACATAATTTATCATATGGTATGATTTATTAAGTCTTGTACAACATTTTGGCCAAGAAAGACCTTTGTATTTTAGCCAAATGACAAAGTTTATAAATTATAAAAGAGATTACAAGTTTATAAACTTTGGCTTCTCTTTTCTTCTTACTTTTGGCGAAGATTAAAGAGGGAAAGAGTAGTGTTGTTTGTAGCTTGTTTTAATCTAGGGAACATACTTTAGAAGTATAGGATTAAAGTATTACAAAAGAGGCACGATTTGTCTTTAAATGTTAAGGACTTGTGCGTAAAGAACTTGCTTTTAAGTGAGGCTTGCATCCCTTTCTTTGATCCATGCTAAAATCGTAAGTGCATGTGTGTGTGTGCTTTCTCTGTAGTTTTGTTGAAAATATAAAGATCATAATGTTGCATTTTCTCTCATTATGTTCTTATTTGGATAAGAACATAAAGCTTCAGAGTCTTAAGATTTTTGGACTAGCATCTTCATCAAGTTGAGTCATTGTTGGTGTATCTAGTATTCAACATTCTTCATAATCTTCCGAGCCTCCCAAGAGTGTAACAGCCCGGAATCACAGGTATTATTAAATTATGTTTTTGGGGTGTTTTAAGAGGGGACTCGGCGAGTTGGAGCCTAGACTCGCCGAGTAGGATCGCAGACTTGGTCGCGGGTTCACGACTGGACTCGACGAGTCCAGTTATGGACTCGGCGAGTCTACGCTGTTTAGCGAAAACCCTAACCGTTCAGGTTTGGGACGTATAAAAGAGACTTATTGGCCGTCATTGTTCATTTTAGCCTTCTGAGAAGAACCCTAAATCGATTGTGTGCATCTGAGCAAGGATTATAGGCCATTGTTGATTATAGAAGAGTTGTTGTGCAAGGAAGAGAAGGGATTGGCTAAAGGAACAGCAAGGGGGTCGCATTCTGAGGATTGGGGACACAGGGAATACATCACCCAGGTAAGAATTCGAGTATACTCTGCTATGTTGATGTATTTATGGATTTAGGGTTTATGGAACCCTTTTGTGATTAGATTGAATGTTACCCTAGTCCCCTAAACGATTGTAACCCTGTATTGGGACCTTTGGAGGTCCAGAATGTCCCATGTCTGTGCATTTCGGGAATTGATGAAGGTTTTGGATTGGAATCCTTATGCCTTAAGTCAAAATGTAAATTATGAATCATAGGGTGTATCATGAGCACTGAAATGAGGACTTTACGTGATGGATCAGCCTAGAAAGGCCAGACCTAGGAATGGTCGGAGCAGTTCTGACCTTAGGATGCAGTTTGAGCGGTTGCATGGCATGGACTCGCCGAGTTCGATGAACAGACTCGGCGAGTAGCTTGAAGATTTACTGGGACTCGTTGAATTGTTCTTCAGACTCGGCGAGTTGAGTCGGGGTGGCCCCGCGATTCTTCCAGGAGTAACTCGTCGGGTCAAGGAGGATACTCGACGAGTAGAAAGGGAATCTCAGAAAATTTGAGGACGTCTAGACTCGCCGAGTCGCCATGGCACTCGCCGAGTCCGGTCGAGTTGACCGTTGACCGTTGACCGTTGACCAGAGTTGACCTAAGTCTGACTTCTTAGGGATAGTCAAACTTAGAAGATAAAAGTGTTAATAAGAGATATATGATGTTATAGGGAGATTGTAGCTCATCGGATTGTGCACGAGTGATTTCAAGATTTGCTAGCTTTCAGCATTCACGAGGTGAGTCTTCTCACTATACTGTACCCGGAAGGGTTTGACTGTGTGACCGGAAGATCAGATATGATATGTGATATGTATGCTATATGTGGTAAGTTATTTGTTATATGTGCTATGTATGTCATGGGCCGGAAGGCGATTATATTATGGGCCGGAAGGCAATATGTTATGGGCCGGAAGGCAACATGTTGTGTTATGGACCGGAACGTCGGCGTGGGTAGGACTGGAAGGTTTACCCAGCAGGGACGGAAGTCCCCTGAGACACATGGACCGGAAGGTCAGGGCCTGGAAAGGCGTATGTGCGTAAGTTGTATGTTGGGGTACTCACTAAGCATTATTGCTTACAGTCGTTATGTATGTGTTTCAGGTACTAGCGAGGACCGTGGGAAGGCGCCAGCGTGATCGGTACACACTGAAGGATGTTTTATGATCTTGGGATTTAGACAATTTGTATTTGACATGACACTTAAATTATTTATGCCTTGTTTTGAATGAAAATACTTTATTTTTAAAATGAAAAATTTGTTTGGAAATTTGCGTTGTTACAATTGGTATCAGAGCCTTGGTTTGAGGGATTCGGGTGCACCTTCGGGAGTAACTGAACTCAAACCGAGGATTTGAGAAAAGAAAACTTTTTAAATAAAGGCATAAACTCTTGTAAATGGTTTTGTGGTAAGCAAGAAAGAAGCAGTGTGTACGATCAGTCAGCGCCCGAGCGGTAAAGATCCCCAAAATACCTTACAATGTTACATGATATGAATTGTTATGCATGCTAGAAGACTAGGTATTCATGATAGGACTAGAGTGGCCTGATTTGTGATGCCTTAGTCTAGGGAAGTTTGCCGATATGAGATGCTTTGCTAGTGTGCGGGTAGATAGTGCATAACAGAAGTAGAGTACTCACTATCCGGGGTTTGGGGAGGAAGATTTGGGATGAATGCTGATGCGGTGTGGTCGGTAGTATTGGGCCCGTGCTACCGAAGACACCGGGTCAGTGGGAGACCCGAGTAAGAATCCTTGGATGTCGGAGACTGAGTAGGGTTGCGTTATCGAGTGCGATTATACTCGATGGAGTCTCTGATAGTTTTATGTTGTATTTCAGAGACATCATGGTTAGACCACGCCACGGAGCGAGTTCGAGCGGTGTGAGTGACGAGGAGATTCGTCAGATGATTCACGAGGAGGTAGCTGCGGCGATCCGGTCTGAGATCCCGGAGATGTTTGGGTCTATTAAGACCACCCTGATGGAGACGTTTGAGGAGCGGTACGCCGCATTGACTGAAGCTGCAACCGCTGCAGCTACCGCAGCTGTGGCTGCTGCCAGGCCACAGGGGGGTGACTCGTTGCTGTTCCGAGAGTTCAACAACACGAAGCCACCTGAGTTCGATGGGACGCAAGATCCGATTGCTGCGATGAGGTGGATCGCGGATATAGAGGGGTGCTTCTACACTTGTTCATGCCCGGAGCACCTGAGGGTACGGTTCGCTTTGAATCAGCTCCGTCTGGGAGCGAAGGATTGGTGGAAGTTTGTGACGGCGAACTTCACTTTGGCAGAGATTACAGCAGTGACATGGGAGGGGTTTACTGCTATGTTCAGAGACGAGTATGTTCCCCCGGTGGAGAGTGAACGATTGGTTCAGGAGTTCTTGACCCTCAAGCAGGGTACTGATTTTGTAGCGGTGATCACGCGAAAGTTTCATGAGAGGGCGATGTTCTGCCCCGAGCTGGTGTCCACTGATCAGGCCCGGATGAGCCGGTATTTGGGTGTGTTGAGGAAGGATATCCGGGAGTTTGTGTCAAACTCCACCTACCATACTTTTGCTGAGCTTCAGGCGAATGCCAGGAAGCGCGAGATCGAGTTGGAGACCCAGGCCAGGGAGGAGGCCGAGTCTCAGCAGGTGGACCGGCGGCCGGCTCAGTCTCAGCCGGCAGCCAAGCGGGTATAGTCCGCCGATTCGAGGACAGGAGGTTCGAAGGGTCGCACTTGCAGAAAGTGCGGCAAGGGTCATGATGGGGCGTGTCGATCTGGTGCTTGCTACAAGTGTGGCAAGGAGGGGCACATTGCTAGGGAGTGCCCCAAGGGGTTTACGGTTTGCTTTCATTGCAACCAGACAGGCCATCGGAAGGCCGAGTGCCCTCAGCTTCTTCAGGGATCTGCACCTGCTGCCACAACTACTGCGACTCGACCGGTGAAGGCCGAGGCCCCGAGGGCTCGGGGGAGAGCCTTTCAGCTGACTGCGGAGGAGGTCCGCGCTGCGCCCGATGTTGTGGCAGGTATGCTGTAATTCATGTATTTATTTTAATGTCGAGATGTCATGCTTATGTTATTATATGCGTAGGTACTTTCCTTGTGAACTCTGTGCCTTCCCTAGTGTTATTTGACTCGGGTGCGAGTAGGTCCTTTGTATCTTTAGCCTTTAGTCAGCATATCAGCGTTAATCGTGAGTCGTTGAGTCGACCTTTGAGAGTTTCTATAGCTGACGAGAAAGTGATTTGTGCCACGGAGGTTCTTCGGGGGTGCGTACTAGAGATTTTCGGGGTTGAGTTCCCGATTGACCTGATTCCTATTGCGATGGGTGATGTCTGTGTCATCGTGGGCATGGACTGGTTGAGCCGATTCGGCGCTGTCATCGACTGTGAGCGTCAGCTGGTGACTATACGAGACCATAGTGGGGGAGTCCTTTTGGTGTACGGCGAGGGTACCCGTTCCGGATCAGCTTTTTGTTCGGCCGCTAGGGCGAGGCAGTGTCTACAGCAGGGCTGTAAGGGTTTTGTGGCGTATGTGATGGATACGCGGGAGGTTTCCGAGAGACCGAGGTCAATTGAGGAGGTCCCAGTGGCGCGTGAGTTTCCAGATGTTTTCCCCGAGGAGCTGCCGGGAGTACCTCCTGTGAGGCAAGTGGAGTTTGGTATCGATCTGGTTCCGGGGGCCGCGCCTATTGCCAAGGTGCCTTATCGTCTTGCACCTCCAGAGATGCAGGAGTTGTCCTCGCAACTTCAGGAGTTGCTGGGGAAGGGATTTATTCGGCTGAGCAGCTCGCCGTGGGGAGCACCTATTCTGTTCGTCAAGAAGAAGGATGGTTCACACCGGATGTGCATTGATTACCGGGAGTTGAACAAGTTGACGGTCAAGAACCGTTACCCATTACCGAGGATCGATGATTTATTCGATCAGTTGCAGGGAGCGTCTTGGTTTTCCAAGATCGATCTGAGGTCAGGGTACCATCAGGTGAGAGTGCGGGATGAGGACGTCCAGAAGACAGCGTTTAGGATGCGATATGGGCATTATGAGTTTTTGGTGATGCCTTTCGGGCTCACCAATGCCCCGACTGTGTTCGTGGATCTCATGAACAGGGTATGCAGACCGATGTTGGATCGGTCAGTGATTATATTTATCGACGACATTCTAGTGTATTCGAGATCTAGAGAGCAGCATGAGGAACATTTGAGGGAGGTCCTCGAGGTATTGAGGTCGGAGAAGCTTTATGCAAAGTTCTCTAAATGTGACTTCTGGTTGCGGGAGGTCCAATTTTTAGGACATGTTGTTAATCAGGAAGGGATATTGGTCGATCTGGCTAAGGTTGAGGCGGTAATGAGTTGGGAGGTGCCGAAGTCACCCTCTGAGGTCAGGAGCTTCCTTGGGTTTGCAGGGTATTATCGGAGACTCATTAAGGATTTCTCCAAGATCGCAGTGCCGCTCACTAGATTGACCCGGAAGGGTGTTGCATTCTCCTGGGGACCCGAGCAGCAGACCTCCTTTGAGACGCTTCGTCAGAGGTTGTGCGAAGCCCCGGTATTAGCTCTCCCGGAAGGGATGGAAGATTTGGTAGTATATTGCGATGCATCGATTTCGGGACTGGGTGCAGTATTGATGCAGAGGGGTCATGTGATAGCTTATGCGTCGAGGCAGCTGAAGCCTCATGAGGCGAGATATCCCACGCACGATTTAGAGTTGGGGGCAGTAGTGTTCGTTCTCAAGATTTGGCGTCACTACCTGTATGGGGTTCGATGTACGATATACACGGACCATAAGAGCTTGAAGTATTTGATGGATCAGCCCAACTTAAATATGCGTCAGAGGAGGTGGTTGGATGTGGTCAAGGATTATGATTGTGAGATCCTGTACCACCCAGGCAAGGCTAATGTGGTAGCCGATGCATTGAGCCACAGGGCGGAGAGCACTCCATTGCAAAATGTATGTTTGAGATTGACTGTGATAACTCCAGTATTGGATGCTATTCGTGGGGCACAGACCGAGGCTGTGCGACCAGAGATGCAGAAGAAAGAGCGGGTCGTTGGGTTAATTTCAGAGTTCGTTTAGGATGGACGAGGGCTTCTGACGTTTCAGGGTCGGATCTGGGTACCGTTTGTGGGCGGTACGCGTATTACGTTGATGGAAGAGGCTCATAGATCGAAATTCTCGATCCATCCCGGTGCTACAAAGATGTATTTGGATTTGAGGAAAGAGTATTGGTGGCCCTGTATGAAGAGGGACGTCGCATGGTTCGTTGAGAGGTGCTTGACCTGCCGTAGGGTTAAGGCCGAGCACCAGAGGCCGCATGGCAAGTTGCAGCCATTGGAGATTCCCGAGTGGAAGTGGGAACAGATCACTATGGATTTCATCACCAAATTGCCAAGGACTGCCAGGGGAGTTGATGCAATTTGGGTGATTGTGGATAGGTTGATGAAGAGTGCACATTTCTTTGCCATCAGCGAGAGTTCTTCAGCGGAGAAGTTGGCGGAGATATATGTGAGAGAAGTGGTATCTCGGCATGGGGTGCCGATCTCGATTGTTTCAGACCGTGATGTACGCTTCAGTTCCAGGTTCTGGAAGAAATTCCATGAGGAGCTAGGTACTAGATTGCATTTTAGTACCGCATACCATCCCCAGACAGACGGTCAGAGCGAGCGGACGATTCAGACGCTGGAGGACATGCTTCGAGCGTGTGTGTTAGACTTCGGGGGTAGTTGGGATGCGTATTTACCCTTGGCAGAGTTTTCCTACAACAACAGCCATCATTCGAACATTGGTATGCCACCTTTTGAGCTATTGTATGGTAGGAGGTGTCGGACCCCCATTTGCTGGGGAGAGGTGGGACAGAGAGTGATGGGCAGCACAGAGATTGTGCTTCGGACGACAGAGCAGATTCAGCAAGTTAGACAGAGGTTATTGACCGCCCAGAGCCGACAGAAGAGTTATGCAGACAGGCGCCGATCCGAGCTTGAGTTTCAAGTCGGCGACTTCGTTCTCCTGAAGGTCTCTCCTTGGAAAGGAGTGATTCGATTCAGGAAGAGGGGCAAGTTGGGGCCCCGGTATATTGGGCCATTTCGTGTGATCGCAAGGATAGGTCGGGTAGCCTATCGGTTGGAGTTGCCAGCGGAGTTGGGACAGATCCACGACACTTTTCATGTGTCGCAATTGAGGAAGTGCATAGCCGATGAGTCGGCAGTGGTTCCATTAGATGATATTCAGGTGGATGCGAGCCTGAATTATGCTGAGAGACCAGTGGCCATCAGGGATCGGAAGATCAAGGTTCTGAGGAACAAGGAGGTACCTCTGGTGTTGGTTCAGTGGCAACACCGGAAGGGATCGGAAATGACTTGGGAGCCGGAACGTGAGATGCGGGAGCAGCATCTGGAGTTGTTTTCAGAGTGAGACTTCGAGGGCGAAGTCTAATCCTAGTGGGGGAGAGTTGTAACAGCCCGGAATCACAGGTATTATTAAATTATGTTTTTGGGGTGTTTTAAGAGGGGACTCGGCGAGTTGGAGCCTAGACTCGCCGAGTAGGATCGCATACTTGGTCGCGGGTTCGCGACTGGACTCGACGAGTCCAGTTATGGACTCGGCGAGTCTACGCTGTTTAGCGAAAACCCTAACCGTTCAGGTTTGGGACGTATAAAAGAGACTTATTGGCCGTCATTGTTCATTTTAGCCTTCTGAGAAGAACCCTAAATCGATTGTGTGCATCTGGAGCAAGGATTATAGGCCATTGTTGATTATAGAAGAGTTGTTGTGCAAGGAAGAGAAGGGATTGGCTAAAGGAACAACAAGGGAGTCGCATTCTGAGGATTGGGGACACAGGGAATACATCACCCAGGTAGGAATTCGAGTATACTCTGCTATGTTGATGTATTTATGGATTTAGGGTTTATGGAACCCTTTTGTGATTAGATTGAATGTTACCCTAGTCCCCTAAACGATTGTAACCCTGTATTGGGACCTTTGGAGGTCCAGAATGTCCCATGTCTGTGCATTTCGGGAATTGATGAAGGTTTTGGATGGGAATCCTTATGCCTTTAGTCAAAATGTAAATTATGAATCATAGGATGTATCACGAGCACTGAAATGAGGACTTTACGTGATGGATCAGCCTAGAAAGGCCAGACCTAGGAATGGTCGGAGCAGTTCTGACCTTAGGATGCAGTTTGAGCGGTTGCATGGCATGGACTCGTCGAGTTCGATGAACAGACTCAGCGAGTAGCTTGAAGATTTACTGGGACTCGTCGAATTGTTCTTCAGACTCGGCGAGTTGAGTCGGGGTGGCCCCGCGATTCTTCCAGGAGTAACTCGTCGGGTCAAGGAGGATACTCGACGAGTAGAAAGGGAATCTCAGAAAATTTGAGGACGTCTAGACTCGGCGAGTCGCCATGGCACTCGCCGAGTCCGGTCGAGTTGACCGTTGACCATTGACCGTTGACCAGAGTTGACCTAAGTCTGACTTCTTAGGGATAGTCAAACTTAGAAGATAAAAGTGTTAATAAGAGATATATGATGTTATAGGGAGATTGTAGCTCGTCGGATTGTGCACGAGTGATTTCAGGATTTGCTAGCTTTCAGCATTCACGAGGTGAGTCTCCTCACAATACTGTACCCGGAAGGGTTTGACTGTGTGACCGGAAGGTCAGATATGATATGTGATATGTATGCTATATGTGGTAAGTTATTTTTTATATGTGCTATGTATGTCATGGGCCGGAAGGCGATTATATTATGGGCCGGAAGGCAATATGTTATGGGCCGGAAGGCAATATGTTGTGTTATGGACCAGAACGTCGGTGTGGGTAGGACCGGAAGGTTTACCCAGCAGGGACGGAAGTCCCCTGAGACACATGGACCGGAAGGTCAGGGCCTGGAAAGGCGTATGTGCGTAAGTTGTATATTGGGGAACTCACTAAGCATTATTGCTTACAGTTGTTATGTATGTGTTTTAGGTACTAGCGAGGACCGTGGGAAGGCGCCAGCGTGATCGGTACACACTGAAGGATGTTTTATGATCTTGGGATTTAGACAATTTGTATTTGACATGACACTTAAATTATTTATGCCTTGTTTAGAATGAAAATACTTTATTTTTAAAATGAAAAATTTGTTTGGAAATTTGCGTTGTTACAAAGAGGATCCAAAGAACCACAAAGGTTGTATTTTCTCCATCAACTTCTTTAGTTGGTGTTTAATCTTTCTACAACTTGCAAGATGATCCTTGGTTGGTTTATGTAACATCCCAATATCAGCTATAGATGTTATTTATTTTATCTTTATCAAAGGTTGCACAATTGTTCCCTTGAGTAAAAAGGCTTGTAGTTGTGGTCGTATACAGTGTGTACTTAAAAGTACGAACAACGTACTCATGCAACTTGGAATGGCGGGTGATCTGCTAGTACGCTGGGTGTATGTGTGGTACGCAGGGCGTACTAGCGCAGACTCCAAACCCTAATCTTTAGGGTCTCTCACTATTTAAAGAATATTATGTCCCTATTTAATCATCCTTATTAGCTACCATTGCCTCCCCAAACCATATATTCAAGTTTAAGTGACTTATGTGGGTGTTATGAGCTTATTGGGTGATTTGGGTGCATCTAGTTGAAGAATGATATTAGAGAAGAAGAAGTGGGTGCTAGCAAGCTTGTGGATCAAGAAAGCACTCGTCTTTGTTCATCATTTTCAGTTATAATGTTTGTACCATGATAAGATTTCCATTTAATCTGCATGGCCGAAGCTTTATGAACTTTTGTCCCTAAGATTGGCCCTTTATGAGATTGAAGCACTCCAGAGAATCATAGCTGTCCATTCATGCATTTTAGGACCTATACATTTATACAAATGGTTGGTGATTCCATATGGATCATGCATGAGTAAAGTAGCCTAGAGTGTGTTAGAAGTTAAATTTTGTTCCTTGGGTCCTTCCTAGCCATGCGAAGGCTTAAAGTCAATGACTTTATGAATTAAGACATCTTAGAATAGTCATAACTGAGGTTGGGTTAATTGTATTTAAGGATCAAGAGACATAGTTGCTCAAATTGTAAGCAAACGGAGTACAACGGGCGTACTCCTAGGTACGTCTTGCGTAGCAGGTTCTGCCCCTCAATGGGTTCTAATTTCGTTTTACCCCCCACGTAAGGATGTGTACGCCCAATGTATGTGTTAGGCAGTTGACTTTCGCTGACTTTTGACTGTTGGTAAAGATTTAGGGTTTTAGACCATGTGTAGGGTAAAATAGTATTTTTTCCATTAGTGAAATTAGTTTTGGGATTTGGACTTGTGAGTTGAGTTTTAGACCTTAATTACAAATTAGGGTTACTTATTTTGTTGAATAGGCGGAGTCTAGTTTCGATAGTTTGATTTTGAGATTTACCTGTCGTCAGCATTAGGTGAGTCTCCTCACTTGTTCTTACCCGTGTGGTAGAATAGTTGTATTCGTGATGACCAGTTGGGCCTATCTATTATTTTTATGTTGTGCTGCTGATATACGACTAAGACTGTTGATAGTCTCCAAGGTTGTTGATAACCCGTAGGGAGTTGCGTTAGCCTACTGGGACTACTGATTGTCCGTAGGGTTGCTAATAACCGATAAGTTTTTATTTATGTTGTGCTGTAAGTTATATCTTAGGGAACTCGTTAAGTTTCGTGCTTACAGTTGTTGATTTATATGTGGCAGGTACTTCTACGGAACGAGGGAAGGCGAAAGTCTGATTGTACATAATTTCATTGGGACAGTTTGAAAACTCTAATATTTTCTGATAATGATTTTTTTGGATAATCATGTGGATGTTAACTTGGTTTAAGAAACTTATTTTGGTAAAATAAAAATGAAAAAAAAAAGTTGTTCTAAATTTGAGGTGTTAGAATTTGGTATCAAAGCCTTGGTTTGATGGATTTGGATGAACCTCACGGTGATTCCAAACTCGAACTAATGATTTGAATTTTTTTTAAGAACTTAACAAGGAAATGATGATTTTTACAAGAGAAAAACCTAGAGAAGTAGTGTGTAGAGTAATTATATTACAAGTTGATACAATTGCATTATAATTAGTGGTAGACTGAGGAATCTTGCAAAAATGTGTGGTAATGGTACCTGAGTTGTGATGCCTTAGCCTAGGACTTCATTCTTATTAGATTGATCTGTCATTACTATTTGTTTAGTGTATGTTATATAATTGTACATAGTTAGGATTTTATAGCCTTAAAATATCGACAATAGCCCATCTTCACGTTTCTTTTCCTGTTGTAGATTCGAGGTAGGATCATTTATTAGAATGTCTATTGAGTCTTGTATTATGTATAATTTGCATACGTAAAGCAAATGTCAATTTTTGGTCAAGTCAAAGTCAAACAAAGACAACGAGTCAAATCGGTAAACTCAACTATTGCTTGTATGATAGGGCTTTCTCTATGTTTTTTAACGTACAACTTTCTATCATAATACAAAGTATCATTCGGAAATTTCATATGTTCAGAAAATTCTAAACCTTAATTAGGGAGAGTGATGTAACGACTCTTAAAAGCACTATTATGTACCCTTTGGGGGCGTAAAACACTCATAACAAGGCATAATGGAGTTTACAAACCTTGCATTATGGGGCCAAACACTAGTAAGGGATACTGGCCAAATATCTCTAAATCTCTCCCAATCTATCTCTATATCTCCCAAATCTCTCACAATCTATCTCACAACTCTTGGTAGTAAAAATCACATTTTCCAACGTTTGAGCCAGGAGTAGCATTGTTGGAAGACATTTGAAAAGAAGGAAAAGGTTTAGTTTAGTTATTGGGATAGTCCTTAATAAAAAACCAAAATGTAGAATTAAGGCTAGGATCCAATCACAATATATTATAACCTAGAAGAGGGATGCCATAATCCAAGTTATAACATATTTGAAAGGTAGGTGAATGAAGATTCACAAATTTCCACCATGAAAACAAAATATTAATTATTAGGTTTTATTTGGCTTTTTGAAATTCCTATATTCTTTGAGATTCATTGAACTTTTCAATGGCATGTTTCAATCTCGAGTTTGCCCTTCATGTTTTGTGACTGGGATACCGAGGATCACAAAACAAGGTGTGAAGTAACCATGCAAATTAGTTGGTACCCTTAATGTTTTTCACTTAATCGTTGTGCCGGTAAACCACACGCGCTCCTTCCGACCTCATGAAAAACTTAAGTCACCCTTTCCCTTCCTTGTTAAGTCCAAGTTAGTGTGTCGGTAAACCACACACGCTCCACCAACGACTTAGACAAGGTGCAAAGTGTAATTTCATGGATTAGCACCTTATTCACATTTTCCTAAAGTAACTAAGATTGGGAATTTATAAACCACTTAGTTACTTAATAATAATCATTATACTTTTAATGAGAATTTATAAGTCCTTGTCTTACCCGTTCGGCTAACGACCCTCCACCAGTCAAGCAAGCGGTGGGTGAGAGTGGACACCCATTAAGTTGCCATTTTATAGGCAACAACCTTATACCCACCTTATAGACCGGCTTCATGAATGACGCTTACTAGCGGTAAAACGACTTTAATCTTATACATATATATATTATTAATAACTTTATAATATTATAAGTATAAGGGTAGAATTTTAACTTTTAAAAAACTAAGGGTTGGAACTAAAGTTTTAATCAAGACTTTAGTTGCTCCAAAACTTGAGGGCAAGTTTTGTAAACTTCCAAAACTTTTCATTTCTTGTAACTTATGAGTTAAATAGAGTAATAAAAATGAAGACTCTTCATTTTTCTAACTCTTGTGTTCTTTTAATGGTTTTAATTCAAATGTGACTCTTGGTTTTCCATAACATGAGGACAAGTTATGGACTCCATTAAAACACATTATGATCAAGAATTAAACTACCAAGTAGGTTACAAGTCATTCCTATGATCATCTAAATTCATAAGATCAAGAGCATGAATATTCATATCAAAGTTTCAAGACCATATGAACACATATAATCATGAAAAATTGATATTTGCCATTGTAAATGGATTAGAACAAACATTACACCATCTAAAACAAGTTTTATAACACCAAAACAGTTTAGGGTAATGTTTCTAGTCCATTTCCAGCGGCAATGGTCGAAAATCTGCACTCTGTCGCTCCTACTCGCCGAGTACATGAACCTACTCGGCGAGTAGGTTGAAGATACACATGAACTCGGCGAGTCCCCCCATGGACTCGGCGAGTTCATCAGGCAGACAACAAGTTTTTCGACTTTTTTCAACTTTTTAGCACAAATAGCAATCAAACAAGCCTAGGCTCTGATACCACCGATGGGTTTTGAGCATTCTAACACTTCGTAAGTGTACATGCAACACTAATAACCTTTGATCTATGTTTGTCTAATTATCATGCAAAGTTGATTTCCAAGGCTATGATCCTATCTAGCATACATGGGGAACAATTTTAACTTAAATAATAGATAGAACTACATACCTTGTTGTTGTAAATGTTCCCTGAAACCTTGTGAGCCTAGCACCCCAAGTGTGATGCCTCAAATGCTTCACACAACACCAAATGCTATGGAGTAAACTTGGAGAGACAGTATAACACTCAAAAATCGGCTCTAGCCCTCTTGTTTCTTGTCTAACCGATTTTGGGAGAACACATGAGCTTTATATAGTGTTGACACATCTAGGGTTACACCATGTAAACCCTAATGTGTCATGACTCTTCATTTCCATGACCCATGGGTTTGTAACTCCCATGGAGCATCCAATGGGTTTAACCCAACTTGATTATCCATGGAGCCTCTTAGCCCACTATATAAGTTATGGATGATTTACATAATCAACCCATATATTTAATTAGTTATCTTTTGATCACTTTATTAATTCTAAGATTAATTCTAGATCAAACTAATTAAATAATATTATTAATATATTAGAACTTATAATATATTAATAACCACAAGTGTTATTTCTCTCATTTAGTCTATCCAATTGCTTGGTGCGATGCAACCCAAATGGACCATGCCGGGTCAGTCAAGTACATACCGGAAATAGTTATGGACTTAGACACCTTATCCAACAATTTCATGGGTTCTGGATACAAGATGTGGTTTTCACATATGTTCTTGATTTGCAGGGACTACGAAGACATAGGGATGTGGAGCAAGGAAGGATAAATCTAATCATTGGGAACAGAAGATCGTCGCTTGTAACCAAGATTGGAGTTTATTCCTTAGTTTTTAGTAATGGATTAGGTTTAGAATTACACAGTTGTTGCTATTCACCAGATATGATCGAGGTAAACCTTTGAAAAGTTCAAAAAGTTCAAACAAGAATTAGAGAATCAATTGGGCTGGAAAATCAAGATGCTTCGATCCGATCGAGGTAGAGAGTACCTAAGTCTTGAGTTCCACGACTACCTCAAGGAATGTGGAATAGTTTCGCAATTAACGCCACCTAGGACACCGCAGTTGAATGGTGTGGCTGAGAGGCGTAATCAAACCTTGCTAGATATGGTTCGTTCCATGATGAGTCGTGCTTCACTACCTATCTCATTCTGGGGGTATGCCTTAAAGACTGCCACCCATATCCTTAATTTAGTACATACAAATAATGTTGCCAAAACACCTCACGAGATGTGGACAGGGAAGGCTCCCTCGTTAGCACATATCAAGGTTTGGGGTTGTGAGGATTTCGTAAGACGAGAAACTCACGACAAGCTTGAACCTCGTAGCGAGCGATGTATTTTCATTGGCTACCCGCAGAAGTCCTTTGGATATCTCTTCTATAGACTGAGTGACAATGTTGTCTTTGTTGCGAGGACAGGGGTTTTCCGAGAGAGAGAACTAATAAGCCAAGGGGACTGTGGGAGGCAAATTGATCTTAAAGAAATTCAAGAGTCGAGCATTGAAGGAACCTCTAACACTGGCGGTCAACCCGAGGAGGAAACTCCGGTTGAACCAATTTACGAATCATTAGCTCTTAGACGTTCCGAAAGAGTTAGATTTCAACCCTAGTTGTATAGTTTTCATATTAATACAAAAGGGGACACGTATATTAGTGATAGTACACTAATAAATTTGGATGAACCGAACAACTAAAAGGAAGCCATGGCAGGCCTGGAGTCTGCAAAAATTGAAACAGGCGATGGACAACGAGATTCAATCCATGTATAATAACCATGTTTGGAGCTTGGTTGATAATGTACCAGGTCATAAGATGGTCGGGTGTAAATAGATATTCAAGAAGAAGACTTACACGGATGAGAATGTGCACACTTATAATGTGCGATTGGTTGCGAAGGGATTGACTCAAACTCCAGGAGTTGGCTATGGTGAGACCTTCTCACCAGTTGCGAAGATAAAGCCTATTAGGGTGATGTTTTCATTGTTGCATTTCATAAATATGAAATATGGAAAATGGATGTCAAAACCTCATTCCTTAATGCGAAGTAGGTTGAGGATGTTTACATCGCTCAGACAGAGGGTTTTGTCAATGCGAAGCACCCCAATAGAGTGTGTAATCTTGAAAAGTCCATGTATGGATTAAGCAAGCGTCTCGCAGATGGAATCTTTGTTTGGACGAGAAAGTCAAAGAGTTTGGGTTTTTGCGAAGCGAAGATGAATCATGTGTATATGTCAAAGCCAATGGGAGTATAGTGAGCTTCCTCGTATTGTATGTCGATGACATACTACTCATATGAAATGACATCTCGACATTGCATGAATTTAAGTCTTGGCTCGGGAAGTGCTTCGCTATGAAGGACCTCGGATAAGCTGCCTATATTTTGGAAATAAGGATAGTGAGAAACAAGAGTAAAAGACTAATAGTACTTAGTAAGAATACTTACTTGGACAAGGTACTAAAATGTTTTAGTATGGAGAATTCCAAGAAAGGGGATTTACCAATCCAAAGTAATGCCAAGTTGAGTAAGACTCATAGTCCGAGTACCGAAGTCGAAATAGCAAAGATGAGCCGAGTACCTTACGCTTCCGTAGTTGGCTCAATTATGTATGCTATGACTTGTACTCGCCATGATGTGGCCTTCGCTTTGAGCATGATCAGCAAATATCAATGGAACCCTGGAAAAGCAAATTGGACCACAGTCAATAATATCCTTAAGTACCTTCGGAGGACCAAGGAATGGTTTCTAGTCATCGGAGAGAGTGATAACTTAAAGGTGTGAGGGTACAGTGATGCCAGTTTTCAGAACGAAACGGACAATTACCATTCATAGTCGGGTTGGGTCTTTACCCTTAATGGAGGAGCAGTGACATGGAAAAGTTCCAAATAGGAAACCATAACTGATTCAATGTGCAAATCAGAGTATATTGCGGCGAGAGAAGCATCAAAAGAGGCAATATGGCTGAAGAATTTAAGTGGAGACCTTGGAGTTGTGCCAGCCATACAGGAGCCGATGGAAATTTCCTGTGATAACGAAGGAGCAGTTTCCTTGACCAAGGAACCGAGGGATCACGGTAGATCTCGGCATATCGACAGAAAATATCACTTTATTCGACATCGTGTAGAAGAAGGACTTCTCGTAGTGAAGAGGGTATCGCCGGAAGATAACCCAGCAGATCCGATTACGAAGGGACTGAGTAGGGTTAAGCACTTGCAGCACGCTAGGAGCATTGGGTTGAAGGACGATATTAGTTTAGATTAGATAGTGTGGAAACGTGTAATAGATAAATGTAATTGACATTTGATGATTAAGTAAATGAGTATTATATCTTAGTAAAGTTACTGTCTTATGTTAATTATTTACCTATTGTTTCATTTTGCATGTTTTGACTTCCTGAATAATAGATTATTTGAACGGTCCACAGTCATTCATATGTTGGAAGCAGGAATGAATGAAGACTGTCATGAATTGGTGTGTAGATTGTCTGAAAGGTATTAGACATATAAATGGTTTGCTATAATGTTCATGAATGCTTATGGACATCTTTTGAGCATTGGAATAAACCCACGCTTTCGGGAATCACTTCTTGGAATTTATCACGAGTGATCTCAAGTCGATAATATCATATGGTCTTAAAACTAAGATATATGGTTTACTGTTTGCTGATTGGATGTGCATTGATAATGCAACAATGCATCAGTAACTTGATGTTATAAGACACATTATTGTGTATGATTTAATTAGTGAATATTAACTACATATAAGTTGAAGTTTATCTCTTCCTTTTATCCTAAGAGGGTAAAAGCGATATCAGGGACCCTCGATGATTTGGTTTGACTTATGTGCCGGGCTTGGTCAAGACTGAATTGATGTGTTCAATCAAGTTCTATGTCAAACGAATCTGAGATCGAGAAGCAAACTGCTGGACAATAAGTATGACTATGTTCCATGTGATTTTCCGCACGATATCTAGAACAGAGGATCATTCGATCCCATATCTAAAGGACAAGTTGCTGATAAGATCAGAGTTCGACAGCGTCTTCGAGAGCTAAGACTGCTAATCGGATTGTGCTTGCATTTATGGTTACTAGACTTATCCAAGTGGGAGGCTATTGGATTAGTGTCTAAGCATGCAACCATATTTGGTAAGTACTTGACCCGGTTATGCATGGTCCTTTTCGGTTGCCTTCAACAAAACTACTTGACTGGAGAAAAGCTAGAGAAAGAGGTTATTATGATTTATTAATATGTTATTAGAATAATATATTAAAAGAGAAATCATATTTATTTAATTGACACTGGTCAAGATTTAATTAAGAATTAATTTTGTGATTAAAAGAAGTTAACTAAACTTGGGGGCTGAATTATAATTATGTGTTAGTTACAAAGTAAGGCAATAGACACCCTATGGGATAGGGTGGACGAATTCAAGGAGATAAGGCTCTAGAATTCGTCCATGATAAGGTTTCTAGGGTTCTCTTTTGGACTACTTGGTGAGCAAGTAATCAAATATGGATAGGGACTGAAACCCTAATGCCTACACCTATATAAGGACCCTTTGGCATAGGAAAATCGGCCACTTTATCCTAGAAGCTCCTAGAGCCATATTTCTGCCTCTCCCCTCTCTCTCTCTCTTGCCTCTCCATTTGCTCTTGGTATTTGTGAGCCATTAGAGGTACTACTTGTCACAACTACGAATTCTGATACGTTGCAAACACTTAACAAAGAATGACATTGTAGCTAAAACAAGTATGGTGTTTATTCAATGACAACAAAATGCTATCAAATACTCTATAAAAACTTTCAAATAGTCAACAATAGTTGGAAACCCTAAAGATCTCGGTTTAAGTCCATTTTGGACTAGGATTTTCTTATTGGGCCTAATGGACCAGTAAGCTTCCAATTTACCTATTTTGGGCTTAGAACTCTTAAATGGACCCTAATTGGACCCATTTGCATGAAATTTAACATTTTGCGCCTCATAAGCCTAGAATGGACTAGTTTATCTCTAATGGGCCTTGTTGGGCCATAACAAATCTAATTAGCCCTAATGGGCGATAAAACTCATACTTTGATTTATATTGGGCCGTGAACCATCTCCAAAGACCAATTGGGTAGAAAATCATCAAAATGGGCCCATAATATGGACATAAGCACAAAAGGCCCAAATTCTCTTCTCTCTTCTCTCTTTCTCGGCCCAAGTGCAAAACAAAAAAAAATGAAAATCAAAGAGATAAGGAGAGTTAGCCACCTCCTTATTACATTATCGATCTCCATGCAAAAACTCACATGTGTCCATGCACCATCCCTTTACCTCTCTCTCTTCTCCTTTCTTCTTCTTAATTCTCGGCCCAAAAGAAAGAACACCCAAACACGAATGACTTAAGTTTTCTATCAAGAACACCATCATATCTCCTCTTCTTCATCAAGAATTTTCGAGATTTAGGGCAATACAAGGAGGTTATTCCATAAAAATCATCATTATTTGGTAAGTTTTTACATGTCTAAGTTATATAACTCTTCTCTCTTGTAAGATCACTTCTTCTAAACAAGCTTTTGGTGATCATACTCCTAGAAAACCCCTTAAGCTCGAAATGTACAACAAGGTGTTGCTAGGGCCGAAAAATAGCATCAAACTCTTCCCTTTCTTCTTCAAACCGAAATCAAAAAGCAAAGGTGAGTTCATACTCCTCTCTTTTCGGTTTTCCAAAGTTTTATGGGGGAGAATACAAGTAAAATATGTAGATCTATATGTATGTGTATGTTATGTGTGATTTGATGTATTTAAGTGGTAAATATGTAACAAAAATGACAGAAATCTTGAGATCTATTGCTCTAGGAGGAAGATAAACATGATCTAAGATATATTACACTAAACAAGTCAAGAAATTACCCACTTTAAAGGGCTTGAATTGTAATTTGTAGCTTAATGGGCCAATTTTGCGGCTTTTCAGCCCATTGAGCCAAAATTTGCGAAAAATGGAATTTTTAAGAGATTGAAATGGTAAACTTCTCAACACAGGGGGTAAGAGGGCAAACAAAACTAATTCAGGGGTTAAAATGATTTTTTTTCAAACAGGGATAAAAATGTATACTTTTTGGATTTTGGGCCAAAATTGTAAAAGTTGCGAAAAGTTTGGGCTTTAACTGAAAAACTCTTTACTGGAAGGGCGGAAACTGCCAAAGAGTAAATTTTGAACTAAAAACATCACTTAAACAATTCTATGGGTCAAAAATGTCAAGAAAATGGTTTAAGGGCCTAAAATGTCTTTTTTTTTTAAATAAGGGACTAAAATTGTCATTTTCATTAAAGAATGGCTGAAAAGGTCAAACCAATATTTTGAACCAATTATTTTATTATTAAGATATTTGAGTAAAAAAATACCAAACTACAACTCAAGAAAATAGAAAGATGAAGATACGTATAATTTGAAATATCGTTATAAACAACCGATCAGCCTCATGCCGATACGAAATTAACAATCGTTCAATCAAACTTTCCAATAATTATACTATACCTAAAACAATTAAATATTCAAATCTTTGGGCTTGAAAGTCTTAAATCATGCTTATTGGGCCTTCGTGACCCATTAACATAACTTTTGAGCCCAACAATAAAAATAAACGTTTATTGGGCCTCCTGTGACCCAATTACATGTTTAAGGGACCCTCAATGGCTTTCAAGTGATATTGGGCCCTCAATTGCCCATTAGTATTGCCAGTAAGGTCCAAGTGATAAGGGACCCTTGTGATACTTTTCTCCTCGTTTGTTAGGCTTACCTTCAATTCAGTAAACAAATACAGGTCGTTAATCAATGGTAATCAAATTCATTTTGGATTCGGTGAGTAATAACGGGCGGCACCATTATGGGTCGTTTGTAGTTTGTAGTTATAATCAATGTCTCCTGGAAGGAGAGCGAGAGTTTGTGTATAGATCTATATGAGGGTGGCTCCCCGACACGTCAGCTGTTCGCTACAGTTAGACTCGGTGTTCGCTAGAATGGCAAGAAAGACGAACTAGTCATTATCATGCATGGTTATAACGACTCACATAAACAAGTCCAATACTATCCGAATAATCAAGGAAAAATCAAAATCATTCGTTGTGAGGGTATAACAATTCGAAACAATTATATTATATTATATGATCGGAAAACATCGGGTTTGTCGAGGAAATCAACACCATTCACTTGTACTTTTCAATAAATATCATGCAAAACTTCTCAATTATACACGTTTTGAAATCATTCATGCATAAATCTATGGATCTTCACACTTTGGTATAAATAATTGTCTTTTCAGAAAATATCGGCTTTTCTGTGTTTTACAAACTACACAAAACATTTTTCAAAACAACCCTGCTTATGAACTCACCAACATTTAATATGTTGACGTTTTTCAAAATAACTTGTATTCTCAGGTAACATGTAAGCTAAGGAGTAATACCAAGTAGGCTAGGGTGTTATGATTTTGAAAACTTTCAAACAATTTACAGTATGGATATGTAATGTTTAAACAATGTACTTGATGTGAACAATGTCAATTGTAATGCCTTAATGCATGGTGAAGTTTATGTTATGTTTCATGTATATTCATTGTGATGATGTTCAATTTGAGTTACGCGAGCCCTCGGACGTTTCCGCCGTTTGGTCCAGGGGTGTGACAGGTTGGTATCAGAGCTCTGTTTATAGTGAACTGGCATATCTAACCACATATTGATAAACAACTATAAACCAAAGATGGACTAAAACAACTCTGAACAAAACAAATAAAACCCAACGATAAAACACCTCTACTTGTACGATATTGGAAAAAGAACATAATGCCAAATCAAATAAGATGATATTATCATCTCGGTTAGGTCGAGACTGTTCATAGTTGTATTAAGGGGTAAATGTAGCCTGATCAACTATATTTCCTCCGAAGAATAACTATCACATGCCCCGAGGAAATTGCGATGGTCGGTAAACCTAAAAACATACCCCTTTATTACCAAGAAGAAAACATTAACTCAATTTATACAATAATTAAAACATCTTAGGAGTAATAATAGTTTACTTCCTCTCAGTCACTAAGGAAGGGGAGCACCAGGGCATTCAGTTTCATCAGGTCTTAGTGGCCTACGGAATGATCGAGGATGAGCCTGAGGGAGATCAGGGGGGAGCACACAACGTTGGACCTGAAGTGGAATAGGACGATTATGTGATAATTGATTTTGAATATGACGAATATGAACAGGAGTTAGATGAAGAGAAGGGCGTAGAGGAGGCACGTAGTGAACCCCACCTGTCGAAAGCCCCGTCAGATCCCCGCACGGTACAAACTATCTACGCTCTCTCGAGGAGGCAATTATCAGCCTCAAACTTCAACATATTACGGCCGAGGCAAGGGCTGTACGAGCCGAGCAAAGGGTAGAGGTAATCACCCAAGAGGTGGATGAACTGGCTGAACTCCTTATACGTCAGCTCGACGATTGAGTGTCGTCGTCATCTCTACTGATAGGACTTGCTCTACTACTTGCTATATAGGTTTCACCATACGAGGAACTAGTCGTATGTTTCGACAATATTATGTTACATGATCCATGTTATGTACCGTCGACTCTATGTTTAAGTGATTACACTACTCATAGAGTCGTTACGCTGCCGAACTTGAACCACTTATGTATGCTCTTTTGAGCAAATTGTCATGTATCAAAGTATGGATATTACTAGTGAAAAATATATGTAATGTTGTTATCTGTTATGTGTTGTGTATTCATGATTGTATGTTAACATGTGAAACAACTTAAGTACATGCACTACACCTAGTTTATAGGACCACAAACTCACAAAAATCTTAGGCACTCAACATCTTTTTGTTCCATGATAGAAAGATGCCTCAACGACTAACCCATGGAAACCCTGGGCCAACCCCACCCGAAGTCAACTCAGCTGCATTCCAAGCAGCTATATCTGATGCTGTCACCGCAGCCATGGCACAAATCCACCAAGGGAACAATGGGGAAGGCAATGGACAAGGGTCTGGAACAATGGGATAAATCAAGGACCTAGCAAGACATGCTCTTACAAAGATTTCACCAACGCCAAGCCACGAACTTTTAATGGCACGGGTGGAATGATAACCCTAAAAAGATGGATCGAGAAGGTGGAATCGGTATTTGAGATATGCAAATGCCCCGTGGAGATGAAAGTGAAGTTTGCTGCATGCACGTTTGTTGACCAAGCTCTCACCTGGTGGAATGAACGTGTAGAAGCCATGACTCTCCCCGTAGCTAACGCCATGCCATGCGCAGAGTTGAAAGAAATGTTGATGGCCGAGTACTTCCCGCAAGGCGAAATCCAGAAAATGGAGCAAGAGTTATGGAATCTCACAATCCGAAACTCCATAATTGATGAATATATATATATATATATATATATATATATATATATATATATATATATATATATATATATATATATATATATATATCAAGGTTTAGCGAACTGTCACTTTTATTCCCTGGCATGATTACTTCAGTGGGAAAGAAAATTGAACTATTCATCTGGGGATTACCCTCCCCAATTCAAGGAAATGTGATAGCTGCAAATCCCGAAACCTTCGACAGTGCCAAGAGGTTAGCTAAGAAACTGTATGACCACAACAAGAAGAAGGGCGAGAAGCCAGGGGAAACTGAAGGCAAAACGGAGAGTGACAATAAGAAAGGAAAGAATGACAAGAGAAAGGGGCGACAAGGCTCAAAGTCATCAAAGAAGCAACAAATAGTGACAGTCAATGTTGCAACCACCCAAGTTCCCTCCAGGTCACATGCTCCAGTCTCAGCTACTCGGAGTGCCCCTAGGCAGTATTCCAGGAATCTCCCAAAGTGCAACAAGTGCAGTCTCCATCATAATGGGGAGTGCCCCTAGGCAGTATTCCAGGAATCTCCCAAAGTTGCAATCAAAAGGGTCACACAACAAAATATTGCAGGACCTATCCTCCCCAGAACCAGCAACAAGGAAACAACAACAACAACAACAACACCAACAACAGCGACAACAATGCAAGACAAAGCCACACCTGCTATGGATGTGGAAAGACTGGGCCTTTTCGTCAAAACTGCCGCAACAACAACAACCTTGGGAATGGAGGAACAAGAAGAGTGTTGACCATGGGCGAGGGAGAAGCGGTTCAGGATCCCGCTGTTGTCACCGGTACGTTTCTCTTAAACCACTCTTATGCATGCATTCTATTTGATACCTGGCAGAACGAAGCTTTGTGAGTAATAGGTTCAAACTCTTGTTAAAAAAACAACCCCAAAAGCTCAATGAAACCTTTACGATGGAAATGGCTAATGGGAAAACATAATCCACTTGGGAAATCTACATCGTATGTACCCTGACCTTGAACCAACACATATTTCAAATAAACTTAATGCCTATTTCCATTAGGAGTATTGATGTGATTTATCGGCATGGATTGGTTAAGCCCCTACCATGCTAAAATTATGTGTCACGAGAAGGTCGTTCGCCTTCACTTCCCAAATCGTGAAACCCTAATTATATACAGAGACAAACCCAGCACGAACCTTCGCCTTATCTCGTGCATTAAGGCACAAAAGTATCTACGAAGGAAGGACTTGACGTTTCTGGCTCATATTGTGGAAAAATCCAAAGAAGAGGTCAATATTCGAGACATTCCAGTGGCTTGCGAGTTTTCGGATGTCTTTCCTGAAGATCTTCCGGGGATACCCCCATAAAGACAAGTCGAGTTATGAATTGATCTTGTGCCAGGAGATACACCCATCGCCAAATCACCCTATAGATTGGCTCCTACGTAGATGGAAGAGTTGTCCAGCCAACTCAACGAAGTTTTGGACAAAGGATTCATTCGACCCATTTTCTCACCCTGGGGAGCTCCGGTTCTCTTTGTTAATAAGAAATACGGTTCCTTTAGGATGTGTGTTGACTACAGGAAACTAAATAAGCTCACTATCAAAAATCGCTATCCCCTTCCGCGAATCGACGATCTATTTGACCAACTCCAAGGAGCAAGTTACTTCTCTAAGATAGATTTGCGATCCGGATACCACCAACTCAAAGCTTGGGAGGAGGATATCCCCAAAACCGCTTTCCGAACTCGTTATGGACATTATAAATTTGTCGTAATGCCCTTTGGTCTAACGAATGCCCCTTCCGCATTCATGGACCTAATGAGTCGAATCTTCCGACCAATCCTCAAAAACTTTGTCATCGTTTTTATTGACTATACTTTACTCTATTATCGAAGCGAAGACGAGCATAGCCGACATCTCCGACAAATCTTAGAAACCCTAGGAACCGAAATGCTATACGCAAAACTCTCTAAGTGTGAGTTCTGAATCCGTAGTGTGAACTTTTTGGGTCATGTTGTTAGCCAAGAAGGGATACACCTGGATCCTTCTAAGGTCAAAGGCATCGAAGGATGGGAGATCCCAACGATACCTACATAAATTCGTCAATTTTTAGGTCTCACTGGCTATTATAGGAGGTTCATTCAGAACTTCTCCAAAACAGCCAAGCCAAATACTTGCTTACGCAAAAGGGTGTACCCTTTGAAGGGTCAGATAAGCAAGAAATTGCATTCCGAAATTTGAAGCGAGCACTCTGCAGTGCACGGGTACTATCACTACAAGAGGGAACAGAGGACTTCGTAAACTACTGCGATGCGTAGAATCAAGGTTTAGGTTGTGTACTCATGCAGCATGGGAAGGTGATAGCTTATGCGTCCATACCACTAAAGACACATGAGGTGAATTATACCACCCATGATCTCGAATTGGGAGATGTGGTCTTCGCCTTGAAAATTTGGAGACACTACCTTTATGGTACTAAGTGCACCATTTTCACTGACCACAAGAGTCTCCAACACATTTTCAATCAAAAGTAGTTAAACATGTGTAAGGTCCTAAAAGGGATCTTACCACTCTTCAAACAATAAACACAATCGATAACAATAAAGAACAGAGTAGAAACAAGAATCTAAACAAGCTTGCACACCCTTCTATTAGCAAAAATGTCTGGTACAACTTGTGGAATGACGGAGGAAACTCTGTGGCATCAACAACCACTAAATGACCTAGCACACCTCTATTTATAATGGACCTGGGCCTGCCTTGGGTTTACGGCCGTAAACAGGCTTACGGCCGTAATCTCATAGCTGGCTGTAAACTCACAGCTAGACTACCAAAAATGTGTATTTAAACAAAAGAACCTATTACGTTGAAAGCCTAGACCAAACCATTAACTAGACCCTTCAATCTCCCCCTTGGTTTGGTGCTAGATTGAAGTTAATCTTTGTTGACCACCATCACATTTTCCTGTCCCGTTGCCCCGTTCCACATGCGCTTATTGATAATCTTGGCAACCATAGACGTGTACTCTTTTGCTGCTTGTTCAAAAAGTTCCTCGGCAACTACTATTTAGAGAGCACTCAGGTGATGAATGTCCCACCTCCCGAACTGGAACGGATCCCTTCAATCATACAGACGAGTGCACCCATTTTTAAGCTTGATAACAACAGACGCCGTAGTCTCGTCAAAAACCCAGTACTCCATGGAGCTTAGAGATCTGTTTGGGTAACTTTGAAGCATAGGGATTTGTTTGACCTGATTGGTTGCAGACCACATCACCACTTGAAGTGGATGACCATTCTTGGGATCGATGACATCAGGGTAATGCTTGATAACAAACTCAGCAGTCTTCATCGAGGGAAAACCCTTTTTTGACCTGGTCTTCTAGAAAATGTTTGAACTGAGTTGGCTGTGGATTATCCGAGGGATTTGAAAAAGGAGATCGTGATAGTTTTTGATAAATCCATCCTAGTCCATGAATTGAAGTCATGACTATCTTTGTAGAGCTCGGTGTTGCCACTCTTTCTTCGAACAATCCATATATTAAGAGGATCATGAAATCCCCAAGAAATGATCCCCGATCTATCACCGTACGTATCTCTAAAGTGAACCGCTCCAAATTCGTAACAGTAATTTTTGCTTGATCCGCAGGTACATTCTTGTCAGAACTCCTCTTGAACAAGAGTTGTCCTTTCTCAGCAGCTTCAGCTTGTCTATCACGCATGATTGCATTAACATGGGGAGCATGAATGGGCTCTTCTTCAAAACGGCTAACGAACCGCGAAGTCTGAGCGGTTGGCATCAAGGTTGTAGAACTCGTTACTCGGTACCTATTCGGCCGACTACCGAGTAGCGAGTACTCGGGAGTACTCGGGGAGTACTTGGATTTGGAAATTTGTGTAGAAATATATTTAGGGAAATTATATATGTCAAAATCATCAGATAAAATCATAAGTTGATTGAAATATATAACAAAGTTGGATACATGTGAATACACAAAAAATGAAAAACACATAATATTCTCATTTCGTGAATAATTACTGAAAATTTAAGATATATATGTAGTAATAATCACATATGTATGTGTTAAATAATAAATCATTAAGTATATTATACATATTAATAACCAAGTTGACCGAATTTCAAAACACTACTCAGTTCATAAGGGGCCGATCGGGGAGTACTCGGGATTATGTAACTCGCCTCGGAAAGGGGGGAGTAGCGAGTACTCGGAGGAGTAATCAGCCAACTCAGCGAGTTTTACAACACTGGTTGGCATGGTAACAGGAAAAGCTTGAGCATGTAAATTAATCCTATACTCATCTGCAGATGTTTGGTATTTGTCACCAAGATTACTTTCAAGCTTTTTCTTCAACTCAAAGTAACTGGAGGTCAAGAGAGTGAAATGGTCTTGAAGATCAGAAATCTGCTTTGTCTTTGTTGCCCTATCTTCTTTTAGATCAGAAAATTGAATTTTCAAATTTGTATTCTCACTCAAAATATCTTCAACTCGAATGTTGAGTTCAATGTTTTTCTGATCCAACACATTCACTATCTTCTGAAGTTTATCAATCACAGAATCATCTTCTCTTGACTGACCTTCTCTAAAAGCAATTCCTTTACCCTTAGAAGAAGGTGCAACGGTTTGTTCTTGAGCAGGATGCAAGACCAAACGCACAGAGTCCTCATCGAGATTTGTCCTTGGAGGAGACAATCATGGTGGAACAGAGGAACCACCGGTTTCAAAAATGGTGCTAGGGACTTCATGAAAAAGTTTTCTAGTTACAATAGCAGGAGTGGTAGTTGGAGTAAATGGAAAGCCTTGAGACAAGCTAGAATCCAGAGGCTCGAACCTAGAATCTCTTCATCTTCTTTTGGATGGAGGTTGCGAGGTTTGGTCTGTTGAGTGATCACCTTGAAGTGGTTCAGATGAAGGTGAGACAATGTCAATGGGAGGAATCCCTGACACTGTCACCATTGGAATTTTAGAGACAACCACTTGTTCTGTAGTTATGGGTGTTGATTCGAGAGCATCATCTGTATCCCTACTCTTTGTTGCCATGTGAGCAACAACACTGAGATTATCAAGTAGCGATTTGAGGTTGACATTCGCCAGGAAGTCATCATTAGTTCCAAAATTAGTTGGAATCTCATATCTATCGAATCCGATAAGGTCAAGCTCTTCATATTTGTTAGGATCAGCAGTATTCTTGGAAGACCCTTCATTGTAATCTGCTTCAACTTGGACTGTTTGTAGGTCATGCTCCTCAGCTATTGACACAACAGGAGCAACCATCTCTTCTCCTTCTTGATCTGACACGGTGATCACATCTCCTTCCGAGATCACCTTTTCTGACAAAGTGTGCTCTGATGATATCTTATATGAAGATTCGTGCAACTCGGTTGCTTCATTCGGCTCAGCGAATCGTCCGAATTTAACCAATGGATATAGTCCTTGAAAGATCACCTTCCCTTTGCGGTTTTGTTTAATGAGCCCAATAGTGTGAGGGCCCAAGGACTTCATATCGAGCGTTTCTCCCTCCTTTACCAAGTTAGGAAATTGTTTATTGATGAAGAGTTGAACAAACCGAGGGTACATTAGGAAGGTATCCCGAGTGGTGGCATTAATGTTGACCACAAACTCGTCTAGGATAAACCTTGAAAAGTTGAAGCCAGTCCCCACAAGAAGAGAAACAATAGTGCCAGTGTTTCGCAGGGATATTTCATCTGCACCGGACCTTCTGTTGGAGATGCAGCTCACGAACACGTGTGCTAGAAATCTACAATAGGGCTGCAGAAGCTTCTCCATAGTAGGAGGAGAATCACCTTCATACCCCATCTTCTTTAATATCTTCTGAGCATCTTCAGTACCAATCTCTGTGGGAAACCTCGGAAGGTCATTGATCATCAATGTTTCTCTGATGAACTGCTCATTGATCATAATATTGCATCCTTGAATAGTTGCCTCCATAGTCACAGCTCCATCGTCATCTCTTGTCATTTTGGCAGTCTGCCAGAACTCGCGTATGATTTTCTGATAGACAGTTCTGTTCATAGTAATGGAAGAGGCCAAGCAGCAATCTCGTAATCCATGAATCATTGATTTGAAGTCCATATTCGCCACTAGAGGATCAGCAAGAACCATCCCCAGGTTGTACATATCTGCAAATTTTAATGCCGCCATTTTATCTGCACTAAAACACACCACGTAAGACAAGAGAGAAATTTGATAAAATAATATTTTAAATGATTTAATTTCGAGCCCAAAAGAGAATTATCAGTCAAAGGGGAGTTTACGGTCAATGGGGGATTGCGGCCGTAAACTCGTGACCGTAAGCCTGTGGCCCTAAAAAGAGTTTACGGTCGTAAGCTCTTCACGACCGTAAGCTTGGGCCGTAAACTCCGACAAACCCTTACTCATCGATTTTAGGCTCAAAACTCGTTTAATCTATGAAATAAACACATATCCATGGTCGAAAATATGACACCTTCGAAGTTATCGGAGCAATTTCACAAAAAAAAACGAGAAAAAAATATCGAACAGGGAGAGAGAGAGAGAGAGAGAGAGAGAGAGAGGTGGAGAGTTTGTGGCCAGAAATGGTAGAACGAGGGTGATTCCGACTGTAAACTCTATTTATACCCTCAATCCTTTTACCTGCTGACTCCACAATGTAAGGTACAGTCCAAGATTTTCAAAGAATTTCAAAAACAAAACTTTTTGAGGATTAAAATTAAAAGTAAAATAAAATAAAGTAAAATAAAATTAATTTGAAAAGTTTAAAAATTAAAAATTAACAATTAAATTTTAACAATTAACAAAATAAAATGAAAAATTATAAATAAAAACAAAATAAAATAAAATAAAATCAAGTATACAACAAAAATTTAATTACTGAGAATAAATTTGTGACATTGGGATCAAAGTTGTTGGACAATCCTATTCCCCTTGTCGGTACCCTTATTTTCACGTCTTCCTCTGATCGATCGCCAGTACTGTGGTCCACTTAAGCACGAAACATTTGTGATAGAATTTGGACAATTTACCAATGACATTATATTTTTAGCCCTTATTTTTAAATAAATTTCCTTGTGACCATTCAACTGACTACAACCATAGATATTGGTTTCCACCTAAATTGACCAACGAGATCTACAGAAAATCAGTATGTGTTCAATTTTTAATTGTACTAGAACGTGCTTCCCACTTCCTGATATGCTTCAGCCATCAAGGACTTCCAGAATACTCCTTACACCGAGTGAGCAGAAAATTATTAACAGAGAAAATAGATTCAGAATGCATATGTTATACATCCAGGTCAGATCTCTTTCAATCACGCAGAGGATGAAACATATCAGTAACTGAAGTTTTTAGAGGGATTGAGAAGAGAATGATGCATATAACGTGTACTAGGTCGGATTATGAGTCACGCAGAAGAGACAATATGTGGCTAACAGATAGAAAGAATTGCATAGAGAGAAGATGCAGAGAGATAGAGTTGCATATGTTACAGTCCAGGTCGGATCTCTGGATCACGCAGAGGAGGTAACATATGACTAACAGAAAGAAAGCAAGAAAATAACCTTCTATAGACCTAGTTTATCGGTATTCCCCTGTCACCCCATCAAAACCATAATTAAGGACAGAATCCGCACATCGAGGAAACGTTAATCCACAGTTCTAGATACGGGTTCTTTTAATGTGACCGATAGATTGTCATGTATATCTCCTTGCTCAACCTATCCGAGCAACGTAATGTCAAGCTAAACGTATTTAACTAGGTCAATTTTTGTCAAGTCAATTCCTTAAGTTTAACTCTTCCTAGTCAAGTCTATTTAAAATCTTTCGTGCCTACCAGCGCATCGAGCACAGAGCGTAGACAATTCAATTTACGTAAGTTACGCATATTCAGATTGCCCGTTATCACTTGCTAATATCATTTCCCGTCACAACACCTACAACCAAAACTGTCAACAATTTTTTTTAATTTTCTGGATTTTTATTGTTTTCGGATTTTTTGAAAATTTCTCCCCCAAAATTTGTGCATGGGTGAGAATGAAAATAAAATGAAATAAGATGCGCAAATTTAAACTAACCTACCTACAAAAACAAAGTAAATTAAAAAAATTAAGGAGAATTAAGAAAACTAAAAAAATAAAACATAAAATATTAATCCTCAAAACGAATCATTTTCAGAAAACCCACAAGCACATCGAAGCGAGCTTTGTTAAAAGGCTAAGTGAACAGATCCGCCACATTATTAGCAGTGCGAACCTATTCCAGCCGGATAAGTGAATGTTCATAACAATCTCTGATGAAATGAATTTTAATATCGATGTGCTTGGTTTTAGAATGTTGGACAAAATTTTTGGCAATTTGAATTGCGGCCTCATTATCACAGTAAATGGGGGTTTCTAAGTAATTCAAACCATAGTGCAACAGCTGATGTTGGATCCAGATCACTTGAGAACAACAGGCAGATGCAGCAACGTATTCCGCCTCCGTTGTTGAGGTTGAGACAGTGTGTTGCTTCTTGCACTGCCATGAGACTAGCCTGTCACCAAGGTATTGACACCCTCCTGACGTAGATTTCCTATGAAGCTCACAGCCTCCATAATTACTGTTAGCAAAAGCATATAAATCAAATTTAGAATTCTTTGGATACCAAAGACCGAATTTTGGGCTGCCTTTGATTTACCGAAAAATTCTTTTGACAGCAATAAGATGTGATCCGATCATCGATTTGTTGAGAGTCTGATCTACGAAATCACCATCAGTATCTGCAGTCAGAAGAGGTCTTTTAGTCATTGGCGTCGATGAAAATTTAGCGTCGTGAAACCCAAACTTCTCAAGAATATCCTCCTTATACTTGGCTTGATGTAGCAGGATTCTGGTTGAATTTTCTTTGACCTGAAGCTCCAAAAACATGGTCATTTCCCCCAACAAACTCATTTCAAACCTCTTTTTCATAACACCTTCGAATTCCTTGCAAAGCTGCAGACTGGTCGACCCAAAAGTAATGCCGTCTACATAGATTTGAACCAGAATCTGATCATTACCGACATGCTTGATAAACAAAGTTTGATCAATAGTGCCACGAGAGTATCCATGCTTGAGCAAGTGCTTTGTTAGAGTCGCATACGACGCTCAAGGAGCTTGATGTAACCCACACAATGCCTTGGCCAACTTGTAGACATGATTAGGAAACTTCGAATCAACGAACCCAGGGGGCTTATCGACGTAGATTTCTTCCATCACCTTGCCATACAAGAAGGCTGTCTTGACGTCCATTTGGTAAATGGTGAAGTTGATGTAAGAAGCATATGCAAGGAAGATGCGAATAGCCTCCAAGCGAGCTACTGGAGCATAAACTTTAGTGTAATCAAGACCCTCGACTTGTCAAAACCCGCGAACTACCAATCTAGCTTTATTTCGCACTATAACACCTGAATCATCCTGCTTGTTTCGATAGACCCATCGTGTGTCGAGAGACTTTTTGCCCTTTGGCAACTTAACCAACTTCCAAACCCCGAGTTTTTCAAATTGATGTAATTCTTCATGCATTTCATCTACCCATCTGGGCTCATTCAGAGCCATTTCAACATTCTTGGGCTCTATTTGAGAGATAAAGCAAGAGTAAAGACATGTATTGACATCTCCACTCTGACTTCTGGTTTTAACGTCGTCTCCCAACTGACCAATGATGTTTTCGATCGGATGACCGCGTTAAATCCTTGAGGGTATCTCTTGGCTGATATCATTAAGCGAGACAGGAAGAGTGTGAATATTGACACCTCCTTCATTTGTTGATTAAGCCGCGCTAGACGGTTCTGCTACAAACTCAATTGAAATGTTTTCAGGAAAGAGTAGTTCCATAAAGGTTGAGGTAACAGCGGAAGCATCTTTAGACATGAACTCTCTTTCTATAGGAGTGAGTGGCATAGTTTCAGCATCAGGAGTGTCATTCTGAGCTTGAGATTTTAGACTATCAGATTCTACAGATGACTCCCCCTCAGGCGAAGCAAAGGACTCCCCCTAATGCGAAGTAGAGGACTCCCCCTCAGGATGTGATGAGGATATCGTTGGAGGTCTGTAGACAACTTCTTCGTCTTCGTCTTCAGCAACATTCTTCGAAACCGAGACGGATCCAGGTGAGCTACCCAAAAACACATTTATGGTTTTGAAAAGCGATGTGTAATCAAACAACCAATATAGACCCACTCGAGCATCAGTCTCATTTTCTACCAACCAGCGCACGTCATAAGATTCCACAATCTTCTTTCTATTCTTATTGTAGACCCTATAAGCGGTGCGAGCAGCATACCCTTCGAAGTAACTATAATCAACTTTGGCATTAAACTTCGGGTTGGTCTCTAGGTGAAAAAGGGTGCAAGGGTAGCCAAATTGATGAGAATTGTTATCGAGAATTAAGATGCGAAACAATTGATTTGAATGATGAATGATAAAGAACACACAAAGTAAATATTAATCAGATCTCATTTTATTAAGACTGATTACAGAATAAGCTGAAGAGAGTTTTTGTGTTTCGATCTCATATTCTCTACTTCAAGCCTATGTCCCTATTTATAGGGAACTTAAAAAAAGTATACTAAGTCATATACAGTGAAACTTCGCATGCTATACTTCGCATTTAAAATAGACTTAGTAAAATACATACAAAATGCGAATCATTACAAAACAAACTATTCGACTTTTACACCTAACATCTACATTCTCCCCCTTTGTAAACAGTCGATACAATTCAACTTAACAGCTTTTGAATTGCAGAATGAATCGTTCTTCGCACCTCTCCATACCAGGAGATCACCTTCTTCAAGTCCTTCTTGTCGCCTTCGTTGTTTTTCTTGCAATTATTCATACGTACAATGAAGTGCATATATTGCGAAGAATTGTATCTTTCGATCTCTGAAGCTTTGAACAAGAACTTCTTCGGTTTGCCCTTAGTGTCTCTTCCCGAAAACAACATGCCGAATGGTTTAAGGCAAATCTCACCCACTACATACTTCGACAATGCTGATTGTGTCAAAGTATCTTCCCATGGAACCTTCACTTCTCTTCCAAGCACATTCGCCAACTCCTCATCAGTCAGTGCAAGACAATCGAAGTAGTTGTCGATGTAAGTCTTCACATGTGCGAACCCGACTTTGAAAACCTCAGTCTCTGAGCCTTTAAGTTTGTTCTCTTCCATCTGCTTCAGAATCAAAGCTACTTGAATAAGTTCGTTGCAGTTCATCAATGGGAAGTCAGCAATAGTGAAGTCATATTGTTTGTTGTCTGCCCTAATGACAAAATATCGAAAGTTCTGAAGCATGTCTTCGAACAGAACATCTTTCTTTATCGTGAGCACCTTCTTGATCTTCATCAGGGACCAGACTTCGTCAGGATTCTTCGCAAGAACAGCATGAAATCTGATTTTCATGTGAGTGTAATCATCTGGATTATCAAATTTCTCACTGATCTTGTATTGTGCAGTGATGACCAGCATTTTGTTTATAGGAAAGTCCAGCTGATAGTGATCTGAGTTCGCAATGTCGTAACTTCGTTTCGGCTTCTTCTCGAACTAGTACATCTCCCTTCCTACTACTTTAGACTCTATCGTTTCGTAAGAGTAAAGCTTCGCAGGATCGCCTTTGTTCATTGAGGGAGGATCACTTGCACGTTGTCGCATTATGCTCTGGACCTGTCTCATCCATTCCAGTTCAGCTTCAGCATCAGCTTTTATCTCCTCTTTCGATTTTTCATAAAGAATGCCCTTTCCCTTCTCTGATACATCCTTCTGAGGTTGAGAACTCGAACCTCCTTTGTTTCCTCCAATAACAAATCCCTTAGAAATTGTTTTTGTAGTTATTGTTGTTGAAGAAATCGGTTTGGTAGGGATTGGAAGAGTTGCAATCAGTTGAGTTGAGATAAGCTTCCCCACTGTTTTCGCATCAGCTTCTTTACTTCGACTCTTCTCTCCCCCTTGCGCCCCTGTGAAAACAGGTGGAGCACCCTTCGGAAGTAAAGAACTGAAGTTTGATATCGGAGCTAGAGCCTTCTGAATGGCTTGTTCTAAAGTTTTAATCTTTAGAGACAAGAATTCTGGAGTAAGGATTTGCGAAGTAGAAGACTGCGAAACTGCTGACTTGAGCTCCGTGACCAATTTGATCAGGAGATCAAACTTCTCCATGGTAGCAGCGTTTTGATTATCAGCAACAGGAATGTTGTTGAGGTTGTGGAGTTGAGACAAAATTTCCCCAATCTGCTTGTGAAGATCTTCCTGTCTTGTATTCACTGCTTGAAGATCCTTCGCAATGTGAGACTTCAACTCCTGAATTTTGAAGTTAACATCTTCACGAACTTTCTTTACATCCTGGATAAAGAGAAGATGTCTTTCTTTGTTTGCAGCTTTAAGATCTTTAAGGGTAGTCGTGAAATTATTCCTTTGTGCTTGCAGTCTGAGTTCGTTATTTTTGTCGGACTGATCGACTTTCTCCATAATTCGTTTCTCAGCCCCTTTTATCATCACGTCCACCTCCATGGCTGAGATTGAAGACATTCTCCCAGAATCAGCTTGGGATTGAATGATAGCCTTCAACTTTTTATTGAGAATCTTGAATTGCTTTCCTGTCATCAGCATGTGATCAGGAATATCTTCTTCATCAGAATCAAATAAAATGTCATCAAGGACACCACCAAAAGCACCTCCTTCGACTTCTGAATCTGACATTTGTTGCGAAGGTATAGGATTTTCAGGTGATTGGGATGGGAAAAGGGAGGTGAATGGGTTATGAAGGGCATGGTCGAATATGGATGAAGTGGTGGTGATGGGTGGAGTGGTTGCAACACTCGGGATAGGTGCCCCCGTATCAGATACATTGACAACCGTATCCGAAATAGGTACCTCCTCAGTAATTGATTTGGTAAGAGCTATTTCGAGTAGTTGGGTTTGAGAAATAATTGGTGAAATTTGCGAAGGTTGAGAAATAGGTAGAGAAACGGTTACCATGGTTGTGATAGGTAGAGAAATAGGTGGAGTTTCAGGGACAACTTTGTCGTCTGATGATTCATTGCAAATCACCATCTTCCTCTTCTTTCCCAGTGTTCGTTGCATATTCTTCGCAACGTCTTCCGCCCTTTGTCTTTTCTTCCCAGGAGAAACGGGTGCAGGAATGCTGCGAATAGTAACTCCCTTACTACTCACCTCCGACTTGAGAATTTGTTTTAACACTCCGGATTTGGAGGGTAAAACATCTTTCTTCACCTCTTCTTTTTGAACAGTTGGTGAAGGTGAACCCTTCGCAGGTTTCTTACTCCCCTTCTTCTTTTTTGATGGAGAAGCAACATCAGGTAAGACACCCGACTGATCAGCTGTGTCTATGTTTCGCAAATACCTCACCAACACTTTGTGAGTGGGAGACACTTTGCGAAGCATCGCATCCGGAATGCGAGCTATCCTGGTGAATATGGCTTCATCATCTTCTACCACTTTTGGAAATTGGTAAAGTGATAACTCAGCCACTTCGACATCTGCTACGACCGGAATTGCTTCTTTTTCGTATACTTTCTCCAAGATCAGACTCCAGTACCTAGCACAGGATATCCCCTTCTCCGAATTCGTGTTTTCAAGACTTTTTACGAATTCCTTCCACAGTTGAGTCGCGTAGTCAACGTTGATGTCATAGTATAGACCCATTACCATGGCATACACTTCGACTCTTCCTCTGTCTAGACCAACAGATCTTCCTGTAAGACACCTGAGGAAAATTCCAAATACAGGGCAATCCCGACTTCCGGAAATCACTTATCTTCTCCAACTCCGGCTGATTGCCCATCTCGTTAAACATGTGGATAATCTGGGAGTTGACCGGTTTCACAAAAGGTGGGTTGTTGGGAATCTCCAAGAACTCCACGAACAAGTTTTGGACAGTTTCACCCTCTTGTTGTTGACGAGGTTGAAGGTAATCACATCCGCCGTGTGATTGTAGGAAGCCGTGGATGCAACACGGGATAACCAGATCATCGGAACTGGGAAGGATCGGAACATGGTAGTTGACAACGGTGATCGTTTCAAAGCCACAATGAGCATCTTCAATTCTTCTGGGTAAGCGGATACATTGGGATCAACCTGATAGTTTGTGCTCTGAATCTTCATGAGGGATTGAGAAAGGACCTCATCAGTGTTTGAGTTTGTGACTGCCATTGTAGGGTTTGAAAGAAATTTGAAGTATAGGATCAAGATGAAAGCTTTGAAGGTTTGTGAGAATTCTTGTTTGCGTAACCGTACACAGTGTTCTTCATGCCCCTTTTATAGGTTACTCAAACTTTGATTTGAAATTAAAGCGGGATGCATTTAATGTAATCCGATGTGGCACCTTGAATCTTGGATCATCGCTGTAAAAGAGTACTATGCTGCAAAAAGTAACTGTCACATCTCCTCGAAAACCGAATAGAATACCAACCATTTTTAGTAGACAGCCTGTCAAGTAACCGTTATAGAATGCGAACCGATAAAACCCTTTGCATGGAAGCAAGGCTCTTTCACTTTTGGGATTTAAAGCGAAGTCATATGCCAGACTTGCGAAATCATCAGTCTGAGTTGGTTTTACTCAGAACCTCAAGGATTTCGTGTGTGCAATGTGCCAATGAAATAAGATAAGAATCAAGAAATTTTTGGAATGTAGTGATGTCAAAAAGTTAATTTGACATGAATGCAGTAAAACCCCAGGCAAAGGTTGCTTCGTTAATTATCAAGAGAGATAATCAACAGCTTGTGTAGTTTCCCGTGAAGTACAATCGAATACTTGTAAAGAAGTTTCAAAGGGCTTCTTTTAAAAGTCATTTTGGGTTGGTTTGAAATTTCATTACATATCAACCTTAACATAAGGTGAGAAATTGTAAATGAAATTACTTGTTTGACCAGTGTAGTCAGTGACAAGTTGGCTTGTGAAATTTTTTTTTTTATCATGACAAGAATTTGCGAATGAAACTTACACTGAAATCATATTCAAGAAAAAAAAATTGGATCTTGTTGGGTAACAAATATTCTTGGTTGTAAATATTTGATCAAGACCACGCATGCGAATTGAATATGATTTGAAGTTTCGAAATTTTTGATACTGAAACAAAGGTTTCGTAAAAATCTGGAACAAAGTTCCCCGTCAATTCCTTAAAGGTGTATGATTTTTGGGTTTCACTTCCATCACGGTCTCATGATGTTAGATCTTAAACACAGAGTTTTGATTTGTCTAGGTTTTGATTAGTTTTACCAAAGACGTCAAGGAAAAATCTTTTTCAAAATTTTTTTTGGATTTGAGAACATTTTGGTTTAAAAAGATTGGATAAGAAGCAAATTGTACCTCTGTTATTATGTGGACAAAACAGAAAACTCTTAACTCATTTTGAGAAGAGTAAGGTAGCTCTTGTTGATTTATGCAAATACAAGCCTTGTTGGGTAGAAATGTTCATGAGATAATTTCATCAAGGCTTTCATTTTTCACACATAGAATCATTCGAGGCTTGAGGTCTACATACAACAGCATGCTTCTAGGGACATCCTAACTAGTTAGTAAAAAAAATTTAATACCTTCCCATAGAAACATAAATGTATGACCTCTTCGCATTGTAGCCCTGTTTTAAATTCTCAACACACAGTTTAAAGAACAAAAAAAAATATTTTTGTGATTTTGAAAATTTTCAAAAAAAAAAACAAAAGAACAAAACAAATAAACTCTTTTTGTATTTTTGATTTTTCAAATTTAAAGAAAAAAATGAAATCTTTTTGGGTTTTTAAATTTTTCATAACTAAAACAGTAAACGTAAACCTTACCATAGTATTTTGGAACCAGATGCGAAAAACTGTGGTTGCGAAGCCATGCGAAGCGTTCTAAATGAACAGTAACCTCTGAATGATTTCGACTCTTAGCTGTTGAACAAAGCTTTTACTTTTGTGTTGACAAAATTGAATTCGCATTAATCATCCCCAAACCTGCTAAAATTCGAACAAAGGATTTTTCATCAAGAGGTTTTGTAAAAATATCAGCAAGTTGTTCAGTTGTTTTGACAAAATGAATTTCAATATTCCCATCTTCCACATGATCTTTAATAAAATGATATCGAAAAGCAATGTGTTTTGTCTTTGAATGTTGTACTGGATTGTGACAAATGCGAATTGCACTTTGCGAATCACAATACAAAGGAATCTTTTTCATGTTTATTGCATAATCACGAAGTTGACTTTGAATCCAGATAATTTGCGAAGTATAAGCAGCTGCAGATATGTATTCTGCCCCAGCGGTTGATATAGCCACACAAGTCTGTTTCTTTGATTGCCAACTCACTAACTTTCCATCCAAAAGTTGACATCCACCAGTTGTACTTTTTCTGTCCAAAGTACATCCTCCTAGATCTGAGTCTGAAAAAGCTTGAATGAAAAATCCTATTTTCGTAGGATACCATAGTCCTAAAGAAACAGTTCCCTTGAGATATCGAAAAATATTTTTCACTGCAATCAAATGAGGCTCTCTTGGATTAGCTTGAAATCTAGCACAACAACAAACCGAAAACATAATATCAGGTCTACTTGCTGTTAAGTACAATAAAGACCCTATCATGCTACGATACAGTGTCAGATCAACAGCAGGAGCATCTAACGAAGGAGTTAGTCTTGTTCCTACTGCCATAGGTACTCTGAGCTTTGTGCTATTTAGCATTCCAAACTTTTCAAGCAAGTTCTTCATATATTTTTCTTGAGTGATTAAGATTCCTTCTCTGTTCTGCCTTATATTTAAACCAAGAAAATTATTAATTTTTCCCATCATGCTCATTTCAAACTGACTTTTCATTAAATCTTCAAATTCAATTGACAATGTTGGATCAGTTGAACCAAATATAATATCATCAACATAAATTTGAACAAGCATTAGATGACACCCAACTTTCTTGCGAAATAATGTGGGGTCAACTGATCCTTGTTTAAATTTAGATTGTTTCAAAAATTTGTAAGTGTTGCGTACCAGGCCCTTGGTGCTTGTTTTAACCCATATACAGCTTTGTCAAGGATATACACATGATCAGGATACTCACTGTTTACAAACCCTGGTGGTTGTTCAACATACACTGATTCTTCGAGTTTTCCATTTAAGAATGCACATTTAACATCCATTTGATAAACATCAAAGTCTTTGTGAGCTGCATAGGCTAAAAATATGCAAACTGCTTCAAGTCTTGCAACAGGTGCAAATGTTTCTTCATAGTCAATGCCTTCTTGTTGCGAATAACCTTTTACTACCAGTCTTGCTTTATTTCAAATAATATTTCCATCTTTGTTGGTTTTGTTTTTGAAAATCCATTTTAATCCAACAATTGAAACATCAGAGGGTTTAGAGACTAATCTCCAAACCTTGTTTCGTTCAAATTCTGCCAATTCAGATGGCATAGCAACAACCCAATCTGAGTGTTCCATATCATTCTTGACAGTTTTTGGTTCTATTTTCGAAATAAAAACATTAAACATGCAAAGTTCTTGGTTCGCATTCAGTACCTCATTTTTCGCACGAAGATGAGCTCTAGTCAACACACCTTCTTGTAGATTTCCAATTACCTGTTCTTTTGGATGATTTCTTGTCCATTTCTCGAGTGGTGGAAAATTTGGATCAAATTCTAATGGTGCATCTTCAAACATATTTTCATTTTCAGATCCTGCAACAGAAAAATTTTCATTAACTTCATGAAATTCGTCATTATTATCAAGATTAATTGTCTCTGTTTCATCATGCTCCCCCTCAACATGATCTATATCTTGATATTCTTGTCGATTTTGTAAATGCTCCCCCTCAACTTGATGTTCTAATTGATTTTGCGAAGGCTCCCCCTCAACTTGATGTTCTAGTTGATTTTGCGAAGGCTCCCCCTCAACTGGATGTTCTTGTTCCTTGTGAATATCTGATGTGCTTTCACAAGTTATCGTTGATTCATCAGTATGTTTTGAAGATTCTGATGTTTGATTATCAGGAGCATTACTTTCTGCATCAATGGCCCTTTCAGGAATCCCAAAAATCAAGTCATAATCAAAATCATTGATTTCGGAATTATCAATTGGATTATGTGAATCTACAAGTATTGATTTATTCTCAAATTTACTATCAATCTGTTTAAGATAGTAATCATCAAATGTTAAATTGAACGTTTCTTCAATTTTTCTTGTTCGTTTGTTTAACACTCTGTATGCAACTGAATTCTGTGAATATCCTAAAAAGATGCCTTCATCAGCTTTAGCTTGAAACTTGAACAAATTATCTTTTAGATTCATGATAAAGCACCTGCAACCAAAAACATGAAAGAATTTTACATTAGGTTTCCGATTATTGATAATTTCATATGGAGTAACATTAAATCTTCGATGAATGAATGATCGATTTTGAGTAAAACATGCTGTGGACACAGCTTCTGCCCAAAGATATTGAGGTAGATTCGCATATGTCAACATTGTTCTGGCAGCTTCGCATAGAGATCGATTTCTTCTTTCAACTACACCATTCTGTTGTGATGTATACGGTGATGAAAAATTATGCGAAATGCCTTTGCTTGTGAGAAAACTTTCAAGAGTTTAATTTTTAAACTCAGAACCATTATCACTTTTAATTTTTCGCACATTCTTCTTCAGACTAACTTCAATCTTTTTGATAAAATCAATCATCGTCTGAGCAACTTCAGATTTCAACCTGAGAAAAAACACCCACGTGAATCTAGAGAAATCATCTACAACAACTAAAATATACCGCTTTTTGTTTATTGTTGCAACAGTTGATGGTCCACATAGATCAATGTGAAAAAGTTCCAATGGCTCTACTATTTTTGAATCTATCACAATCGGATGGCCCTTTCGATGTTGTTTTCCTTGTTCGCAAGCTGCACACAAAGTATCATTATCAAATTTCAGTACAGGCAATCCTCGAACTAAATCTTCAGTTACTAGTTTATTTATATTTCGAAAGTTCAAGTGTGACAATCTTCTATGCTAAAGCCAACTAAGATCGTTTGATGCTTTTGATAGTAAACACACAGCTGGTTTTCCCACAATTGGTTTGATGTCCGGTGTAAACATATCACCATATCTTTTGGATTTGAGGAGTATTTCATTCGTCTTGACATTTGAAATGATACTACCTTCTTCATTGAATACAAATTGATTTCTAGTACCCACAACAAGTTGTGATACACTTATCAAATTATGTTGAAGTCCTTCAACATATGCCACTCTGTTGACTGTGAAGTTTCCATTTGTGACTTTCCCATAACCTTTCACTTGACACTTGTGATTATTTCCAAATTTGACAACTCCAGCATTTTCCAAGCTTCTGTAATCTCGCAAATTTTCTTTCCTTCCAGTCATGTGACGAGAGCAACCACTATCAATGTACCATTTCTTGTCATATTGCTCGTCACATATCACCTGCATTTATTGAAAAAATTTAGGAACCCAAGACTTTTTGGGTCCATCATTAGTAGAATGAAAAAAAAATTTGGAATTTAAGAACCATGTTTTCACTTTGTTTGTGACCGAATCAATTATATCAACATCATCAGTTCTAGATTTTGAAATATAATCATTCAATAATTTTGGATTTCCATTAATTGTAATCTTATCCTTCACAACATTCGCATTTTTGATAACTGGTGTCCATTTTTGAACTGGAATTTGCGAATTATTAGATGATGTACTCTCAGTTGAAGAATTATTTGTGTACTTATCAAATGCACTTTTGATTTGTTCTTCTGAAAATTTTCCATTTTGATATTTCTTTCCTTTTCCTTCAAACCAATGATTAAAAGTTCTAACATCAGATTTTCCTTTTGTATATGAAACTTTGTTTGGTTTTGATATTCAAGGATTTGGAAAATTTGGTTGTTTTGGTGAAAATTTCTTTTTGACTTGAGTTGATTTGTTCAAACTTGAAGAAGTATTTGTGAATTTGCCAACATTTTGAAACTTTTGATTATTTGCAAATTTTTGCGAATTCTCAAATTTTCGATTGTTGTCATATTTGCGAACATATGGAACCTTGTCAACAGAGTTGATTTGTTTATGAAAACTTGTTGAAGTTTTTGATATTTGCTCTTTTTCATCTTTTGATTTTTCATTAGACACTACTTGCCAGAATATTGCTTTTCTTGCTTTTCTTTTTGAAACATTATTTTCTGTTGAAAAATTTCCAACCATCAATTTGAATTCATGAGAATTTAGTTTCACTTCAACGTCTGATTTTTCATCTTTTTCAAAAACTTTGTTTGATTTTTCACCTTTAACCACTCATTTTTGTGTTGATTTTTGTTTTTGAAACACATAAGGATTTTTGGTTAAATTGTTTTCTTCTGTGCTTTGATTTGCGAAAAAACCTTCAGTTGTGGACTTTTGATTATCTTTTTCAATCATTTTATTAAAATCAGGATGAACTTTCTCAGCATTTCCAGTAGTGACAAAAATTTGATTTGGGAAAATTTTGTTATCAGTACATACAAAATTTGGATATACCACAGTGTTGGTTTCCAAATAATGTGCGTCTTTATCATTTAAAATTTTATCAAATTCTTTTGTATTTTCAAACACTTGATCAACAACAATCCTTTGAGGTGTTTCAGTTGAAACTTTCTTTTCTTCTTTATTTACATCTGTGTCATCAGATTTCCAACTTTCAACTTCCACATTATCAAACATACAATGTTGCGAAGTCGAAGGTTTATCAATTTCATCCTCTACTATTGAATCAACTATTATTTCTTTACCTTTGATCTTAGATGTGGTATTAATGATTGACAATTGAGAACAATCAATCTCTTCTTCCTCTTCTATCTCACTGATTTCACTCACATTATCAGAATTTTCATCAATATCAGCATAATTCAATTGTGAGGCAAGCATTGAATTTTCAGTTTTCTTTATGATTTTCACTTGTTCACTCTTTGTCAAACTTTCATTGACAATGTTAACCAATTCATCAGCATTCAGAAATTCATCAATTTTGACAATACCATATGCATATCTATCATCAGGTATTTTGTCAAATTGAGCAATTGTGCTTTCGCAATCATAAGAAACAACATCAACTTTTTCACGTTCATACTCAAGAAAAGGTAAAAGTTTTCTATGTTGTTCTTTGCTAATATCAGAAGAATGATGTAAAGCTGTTAATTTTGCATACAGTCGTTTTGCAGAATTACAATATATGTTTCTCTGTGCTAGTAATAACCTAACATCATTAGTAAGATTATTCCTATCACAGTCTATATTTTTGACTTGCAATTCTAATTTTT